>NC_084916.1:1155229-1290574 GCF_949316345.1 Pungitius pungitius
CCCCCCCTCCCGCCTCACGTTACTCTTTCACATTTTATGTCTGAAATGGAGGAGGAGGAGGAATGCTCGGTAACCAAAGTCCTGGTTAACAATATCCCTCTGTTACAGGTGCATGGGGGGGTAACAGCGGGGGGGTGGAGGGGGGGGGCTATAGGCCGGCTCTCTGCTTAGCTGCACCGCATCAAAGGGCAGCGGTGCTCAGTCAGGAGAAAAACACAACAGAGGACTAAGCCCGCCCCCCATATTTGTTTGATGCAAAGGTTGTATCCTGATACGATTCCATTAATGCTCGGCATTAATAAATGTCCGCGGAGATACTTTTTTTTTGGGGGGGGTGGGCCACGGAACATCTGTCCTTACTGTCAAAAAAGAACAAACAGCGAGCGTGTAGACAGCACCCATCCAGCAAAATATCTCGTGCGAGGACTCCACCAATGGACCATCTCCTGAGGCCTTCCCATACAATAGGCCATTAGAAATCTTTTGTTTTTTAGCAAGCTCCGAGAAATCTGTTGCTCTGATGCATTGCATTCTTTTGTAACGCTATCAGGGGACATTTCCACTGGGGGGCTTAAAGAATCATTGTATAGAAGTCTTAAAAATATATATTACCTCAGTGATGTGTTTTACCTCAGTCACTAGATTCTCCTAAATCTCCTTCAACACAGCACAATGTTAAATGAGTAAAGTATGGCCCATTAAGATTAAAAAAGAGGCGGCGTCCAATGCCCGGACCAATAGGGTGCAGGCACCTTTGGATTGGATTTGTTCTTGTTTTTACAACTCAAACCATCTCACAGTATCTCAAAAAATACTGCTCAAAACATTTGACATGAGCGCGTCCGTTAATTGCGCTTCTCCATTCTCTGAAGGGAGCCGCCACTCACACACAGACCGAAAGGGGGGGGGGTTTGCAGAATACGCAGTCATTTTCTCTGCAGTCGCGTCGCTTATCTCTCAACAAGAATCCCCAGTTGTCTGTTTTACTTATTTTCTCTCTGGTAAAGACGTCGTTGTCTTGTTAGTTCCAGCCTGCATTGAAGAAGACAAAGAAGAAAGGAAAGGCACCACACCAGTCGGGCTTTTGTTGAACTTTGTCGGCACCCGGGGCCCCACACAGAGGAGATGTGTTTTGGCGCTGGTGCAGAGGCGTGCTGGTGCAGAGGCGCGCCTGCCGACCGGACACGCCGCGCCTTCCACGGGACATTGGACCGTGTTCATGCAGCAGCTCCGCCGCGGACCTGTTGAATGAAGAGCTGAGCGACGCCTCTCCGAGTGTAGACGGGACTCTGTCGCTAACCGCTGTACCGCGTGACCCCAGATATACACACACACACACACACACACACACACACCTCGCAGGCTTTCGGTACATACGGCATACTAACACACAGGGAAAACAAATCTACCCTCTGATACGTCGGTGCATGTTGCTAGGATACTATTTATCGGATCTAACCCAGAAAACCCGCACGTCTTCTGTTCTGCCTTCAATGTTGAAATAATTGTTAAGACAACTTTAAGGTTTGTTTTTGGTGGATCTGTGTAGCCATTTTATTTTTGAAATAAACGGTAGAAACAGGAAGTGATGCAACAGGAAGTAGGAAGTTGCAGAGCAGAGAATAACAAAACGGATAAAACGGAGCAGTGTAAAAAAGAAAACACACAATCTAACTCCATCCAGCGTCTGAATCCCTCAGAAAAAGCAATGGCTGTAAGTGTTTATGTTTCTTTATCTGTTTAACGATGAGAATGATGATTTTAAGTTACTTGATTTCAGATGACTAAGATGTTTTTGTATTCTTCTTTCTAGTTTTCACTCTGATTCAACGTTGCCATGTTTTGTACAAAATAAAAGGAGCAAGTACGCTCACATTCCTGGCTCTTGAAAAGGAGTTTGGCTTGCTGTTAATTCATGTTAACACTTTTGGGAAGTACAACACATGAAGAGAACAGTACAGTGAAAAAGCCATACTATAAAAGAGATTCATCAGCGGAAATGATGGAAGACCATTCATCGGGGAAAGATGAAAGCGGGTCATCTGTGTCAAGATCTTCGTCAGTGTCCAGCGCTGCTGCTAGAGCGAGAGCCACGGCTGAAGCTGCACGCGCCAGAGTAACATTTTCACAAAAAGAGCTAGAATTGAAAAAACTAAGAGCCAAACTAGATTTGGAAAAAGCTACACTAGAAGCAGACTTGGAAGCATTGGAACTTGAAAAAGCAGCTGCAGCTGCGAATGCAGAGGCAGAAGTTTTAGAAGCTGCTGCAGGGAGAGCATGTGAGGATGTTCAAAGTGCTAGAAGCGGCATCTCACCACAGACAATCAGACAGAAAACAGAGGCGTATCTACAACATCAGGCTCAGGAAAATATCGACAACACCAAACAACCTGACACATCACTACCCCTCACCGTCAAAGACGAGCCCACAAAGCCAAGGCAGACTCAGTGGACTGAGTACTTGACAGCATCAGGGAAGCAGAGATGTATGCAAGAGCATCCCATCACACATCCTCTCTCCTCCAACAAGGCCAATCAGCGGCAGGACTCCTCATCAGTCAGGCACGTGAGTCACCCGTCCTATCTTCAAAAAAACAACATGCACGACCCTACTACTACTCCATCTGCTAACATGGTAGACTTTGCCAAGTATCTAGCCCGCAGAGAGTTAGTAACCACGGGGCTCAATAAATTTGATGATCACCCTGAGAGCTTCAGAGCATGGCAGTCGTCATTTTTAAATGCTACTCAAGGCTTAGAGCTAACAGCCAGTGAAGAGTTAGATCTGTTGGTAAAATGGCTTGGAAAAGAATCTTCGGAACACATTAGGAGAATTCGAGCCGTCCACATTACCAACCCGCAAGCCGCACTTCAGTTGTGTTGGACGAGGCTTCAAGAGTGCTATGCAGCCCCTGAAGTGATCGAGGATGCACTATTCAAGCGGCTAGATAGATTTCCTCACCTCTCATCAAAGGAAAACCTCAAACTAAGAGAACTTAGTGATTTACTGATGGAGCTTCTTTCTGCCAAAGAGGATGGTTACTTACCTGGTCTTAGTTACCTTGACTCACCGCGTGGGATAAAAACAATTGTGGAAAAGTTGCCCCCCAACCTACAAGAAAAATGGCTTTCTGCTGGATCAAACTACAAAGAAAACTACGGTGTTTGCTTTCCACCATTCGCTTTCTTTACTGACTTCGTACACAAACAAGCCAAGGCTAGAAACGATCCAAGCTTTGCCTTAACAGAGAGCAGCCGCACTCAATACCGCAGTGAAAGACTGATTGCTAGGCAAGATGGTATGAAGGCTGCTATATCTGTCCATAAGACTGACGTGTCCACTACATCAGAGCCAAGCTCAAGGTATAGAGCTCCTACAACAAAAAATGTCAATGTCAATTTTGATGAAGCTAACTACTGCCCCCTTCACAATAAGCCTCACCCGCTAGAGAAATGCAGAACCTTTAAAATGAAACCACTAGCAGAACGCAAAGATGTACTAAGGGAACACAGGCGATGCTTCAGGTGCTGCTCTCCAACTCACATGGCCAGGGAATGCACAGTGGAGCTTAACTGCAATGAGTGTCAGAGTAACCAACACGTCACAGCCATGCATCCGGAAACCACGTTCTCACCAGCAATGTCTACTAGAGTAGAGTTGGACGTCGAGCAGCAAAGCAGGGAACCTCCCGAAGTGACGTCAAAATGCACCGAGGTCTGTGGAGAAGGCCCTCATGCACGTTCTTGTGCGAAGATAAGTTTGGTACGTGTTTTTCCAAAAGGGCAACGAGAGCACTCAGTCAAGATGTATGCCATCCTTGACGACCAGAGCAACCGTTCGCTGGCCAGATCTGAGTTTTTCCAGCATTTTGGCATCCAGGGCGAACTTTCTCCGTACTTAATGAGAACTTGTGCAGGAACCACTGAGATGGTTGGAAGAAAAGCAGTCGGTTTCCAGGTAGAGGCAATGAACGGAGAAGTTTGTTTTGACTTACCGCCTCTCATTGAATGTAATGAGATCATGAGCAACAGAACAGAAATTCCCACACCAGAGGTTGCTCTTTTCCATCCCCACTTGAAATCTGTGGCGCCGCACATTCCCCAGCTTGATTCTGAAGCACAGATCCTGATATTATTGGGAAGAGACCTTATTCGTGCCCACAAGGTTCGGGACCAAATCAACGGGCCCCACAACGCACCCTTCGCCCAGCGTTTGGATTTGGGGTGGGTGATAGTAGGTGAAGTTTGCATTGAAAGTGTCCATAAGCCCACGGTAGCTGTCTTTAAAACTAATGTCCTGCAGAACGGACGTCCATCTTTTCTGACACCATGTGAGAATTACATCCGTGTCAAAGAAAAACGTAGTCACGGCGGGGAGCAGATCCTGCCCCCTGAAGACAAACTTGGATTGGGTGTGTTCATTAACACAAAAAATGATAACAAACCTGCCTTGTCCTTTGAAGATGAAATATTCCTGGAAACCATGCAGAAAGAGTTTCACAGAGACAACCAAAACAGCTGGGTTGCACCACTGCCATTCAAGTCACCTAGAGCCTGCCTTCCAAATAACCGTGCTCAAGCCATCTCCCGCTTTCACTCTTTGCAACGCACACTGAACAAAAGGCCTGAAATGAAAGAACAGTTTGTAGCCTTTATGGCAAAGCTCTTTGAAAATGGACACGCAGAGGAAGCTCATCGTCTCCCTGTAAATGCAGAATGCTGGTACTTGCCAATTTTTGGCGTGTACCACCCCCAAAAACCAGGCCAAATACGAGTTGTGTTTGACTCAAGCGCACAAGAAGGTGGCATCTCTCTCAACAGTGTCCTTCTCTCTGGCCCAGATCTAAACAACTCCCTCCTTGGGGTGCTGCTGAGGTTCAGAAAGGAACCTTTTGCAATAACAGCTGACATCCAACAAATGTTCTATGGATTCTTTGTGAGAGAAGACCACAGAAACTACTTGAGATTCCTTTGGCACAAGGATAACGACATGACAAAAGAGATAACGGAGTACCGCATGCGAGTCCATGTCTTTGGGAACAGCCCTTCACCCGCAGTGGCAATATACGGCCTGCGACGAGCCGCTCAAGAAGGTGAACACGAGTTTGGATCTGACTCTCGCCACTTTGTCGACAGGCACTTTTATGTGGACGACGGCTTGATCTCCCTTCCCACCGAGGCAGAGGCCATTGATTTGTTGAAGCGCACTCAAGCATCCCTTGCAAAATCTAATCTTAGACTGCACAAGATTGCCTCCAATAGTGCTACGGTGATGCAAGCCTTCCCTCCTGAAGAGCTTGCTGCAGGCCTAAAAGACCTTGGGCTTGGTGAAGAAGCTCTGCCTGTTCAAAGAAGCCTTGGATTGTGCTGGAGCATAGACTCTGACACTTTTACATTTAAAGTAGCAGTGTCTGACAAGCCGTTCAGCCGCAGGGGAGTGCTGTCCACTGTCAACAGCCTCTTCGACCCATTGGGCTTTGCTGCACCCGTGACAATCAGAGGACGAGCACTGCTCAGAGAACTTTCTGCTGACGTGAACGACTGGGACGCCGAACTTCCAGCAGACAAGCTGAACAGCTGGAAAACATGGGAAAAATCACTACAGGATTTGAGTAACTTGCATCTTCCCCGTTCATACATACAACAGTCTCTCTCCGGTGCCAAATACACTGAGCTGTGTCTCTTCTCCGACGCCTCAAACTGGGCAATCGGTGCAGTGGCTTACTTGAGAGTTGTCACTACAGATGGGCAGAGTAAAGTCGGCTTCGTGCTTGGAAAAGCAAAGTTAGCCCCTCAACCAGAACCGACCATCCCTCGCCTCGAACTTTGTGGAGCTGTGCTAGCTGCAGAAATGGCTGAACTGATCCTCGACGAGCTCGACCACAAGCCAGATGCGGTAAAGTTCTATTGTGACAGCAAAGTTGTCCTCGGATACATCCACAACAATTCAAAACGTTTCTTTGTATATGTGCACAACCGTGTCCACCGTATTCGCCAGACAAGCGATCCAAAGCAGTGGCACTATGTGCCGACCGACCAAAATCCAGCTGACCTGGCCACGAGGTCTGTTCCGGCATCACAGCTCATGAACACAATGTGGTTTACAGGGCCAGAATTCCTTCACAAACCACCCAAGCCGGATATAGATAAGTCCTTTGAGTTGGTAGATCCTGAAAGCGATGTGGATGTTAGACCTCAACTGACCACCCTTGCCACTCACATAAGTGAAGGTAAACTTACCACAGAAAGGTTCCAACGCTTCTCCACCTGGGACTCTTTGCTGAGATCAGTTTCCTTCTTGATCCATCAAACGCGTGCACACAAGTCAGACTCGAGGGACGCATGCAAAGGATGGCATCAATGCAACAAACCACGAAGTCAAGAAGAGTTGGCAAAAGCAAAGCTAGTTATACTAAAGTCTATCCAAAATGAAGCTTATCCAGAGGAGTATATTGCATTACAGGAGAACAGAACACTCTCAAGAGCGAGTGCAATCCTGGATCTTGATCCTTTCATGTGCGATGGTCTCCTGCGGACTGGAGGACGCCTGAGACATGCACACATCGATTCTGACGTAAAAAACCCAATCATACTCCCAAAACAAAGTCATGTCACAAAACTACTGGTGAGTCACTACCATGCCAAAGTGGCACATCAGGGCCGACATTTCACTGAAGGAGCAGTCAGGGCCGCTGGCCTGTGGATTGTTGCTGGCAAGAGGCTGATCAGTTCAGTCCTGCATCACTGCGTCACCTGCCGCAAATTGAGAGGAAAGATCGAGGTCCAAAAGATGGCAGACCTTCCTCCAGAACGTCTAAGCTCATCCCCACCATTCACATACGTGGGATTGGATGTTTTTGGTCCCTGGAATGTGACCACGAGACGTACAAGGGGCGGAGCAGCTCACAGCAAACGGTGGGCTATCCTCTTTACATGCATGAGTACCAGAGCTGTGCATGTAGAAGTAATAGAGTCCATGGACTCATCCAGCTGCATCAATGCCCTGCGAAGGTTTTTTGCTCTAAGAGGGCCAGCAAAGCAACTGAGGTCAGACAGAGGTACAAACTTTGTGGGAGCCAGTTGTGAACTGGGCATGGGACAAGACGTTCCAAGTGTGTTTAAATACCTTCAAGAGAACGGTTGCAAATGGGAGCTTAATCCCCCACACGCATCTCACATGGGTGGTGTGTGGGAACGCATGATCGGTGTTTCCCGCAGGATTCTCGACTACATGCTGCAGCAATCCAAGCGTGCTCCCCTGACGCATGAAGTGCTTTGTACCTTGATGGCAGAGGTCTCAGCCATCATTAATGGCAGACCGTTAGTCCCTGTTTCGTCTGATCCATCTTCGCCAGTACTGTTGACTCCTGCTATGCTTCTAACTCAAAAACCGGGTCTGATCGCTCCAGTCGGCAGTTTCGGGAAAGAGGATCTCTTCAAGTGTCAGTGGAAACAAGTGCAGGCCCTAGCCAACGAGTTTTGGACCCGATGGAAAAATGAATATCTTCACACTCTTCAGCCGAGGCGCAAGTGGCGCACAGCATCCAGGAACCTGCAGGTAGGAGATATTGTGCTGCTAAAACAGAGCCAATCACATCGCAACGAGTGGCCAATGGGACAGGTCACGTCCACTTTTCCAAGCAGCGATGGGAAGGTCCGTAAAATTGAAGTCAGGACAACATCACAAGGCAAAGTAAAGACTTTCTTAAGGCCCATTTCTGAAGTTGTCTTGCTTTTGCAAAAGGACAGTCAAGAGTCAACTGAGGACAATTAAAGCTTAAGTGGCACATTCAAATGCCAGACGGGGAGTGTTCTGCCTTCAATGTTGAAATAATTGTTAAGACAACTTTAAGGTTTGTTTTGGTGGATCTGTGTAGCCATTTTATTTTGAAATAAACGGTAGAACAGGAAGTGATGCAACAGGAAGTAGGAAGTTGCAGAGCAGAGAATAACAAACGGATAAAACGGAGCAGTGTAAAAAAGAAAACACACAATCTAACTCCATCCAGCGTCTGAATCCCTCAGAAAAGCAATGGCTGTAAGTGTTTATGTTCTTTATCTGTTTAACGATGAGAATGATGATTTTAAGTTACTTGATTTCAGATGACTAAGATGTTTTTGTATTCTTCTTTCTAGTTTTCACTCTGATTCAACGTTGCCATGTTTGTACAAAATAAAAGGAGCAAGTACGCTCACATTCCTGGCTCTTGAAAAGGAGTTTGGCTTGCTGTTAATTCATGTTAACACTTTTGGGAAGTACAACACATGAAGAGAACAGTACATCTTCCCATCAAAAAGGGTTAAGGGGGGGGGGGGGGGATGCAGCCTTGCGTCCCTGGAGCGTGACGGTTCGCATGGTACCAAAAGTTCAGGCAAAACTTTTTGCCACGAGGGTCACCTGGAACAACTCGCCTCCTCTCCTTTCAGCGCTTTTGTTGCTTTCTTTTTCTTTCACGTTCTTTTAATCTCTGCAGGCTTTTAACGATTCGAGGTGCGGTTGCCTCGCAGATGGCATTGGGAAATGTTTAATTGAGACGTCCAAGGGAGAGGATTTTAAGTGGAACCTTAACAACTTTGTCCCTCTCTATTTTTTTTTTTTTTTTTAAATTGGCTTTTGGCCCAGTTCCATCTCTTTCATATGCTCCTGTAATGCAGGCTGCAAATCACTTTCCTGCTGCAGATTTGATTCTTTAGTGGAGCAGAAGGGATTTAGTGTTGGGTTTCAGCTCAGATGAGGTGTGTTCGCTGCCTCTGAGAGATGAGCCCATTGCTCTCCTGTTGCATAGGCTTATTAGTTTTCACTGTCGCCCCCCCCCCCCCCCCCCCCCCCCCCTCATCTTTTCTCTTCTGCTAGTTTCTCCCGGTTGGAGCGGGGCCCTCTGCTCTGTAACTGCAGGTCATGTGACTTAACACATTATGTGTTATCTTCATGCGGGTCGCTCCGCGAGGCTTCGACCGGCGGCGAAGCCTCGCTAACCGGCTAAAGTCAACTTGCTCACCAGCTTGTGGGCCTGATTCATTTTCCTCAACACGAGTGCTTTGCTCTGAATGCTAAGTGGCTGTGGTTGGTGGGTCTGGATTAGCTCGTAGTACGTGCTTCTCATCCCGTGTCTCTCCGCGATGACCCCTCTCGTCGACTTCTGGTTGTTTTTGTTCTTTCTATTCTTTGCGGCCGCCTCATCTTGCAAATACATCTTTCTTTTCTTTTTTTTTTTTTGAATCTTCTGCTCATCCTTCCGCTGGCCGCCTCCTACTCTCCCCCCCCCCCCGTTGTTCAAGCCACAGTTCCCACAAGCCTCGGGGGCCACAGCTGTAGCTCGTCCGTGTCTCCCGCTGACCTCGCCGTGCAGCACTGGAGAACAGCTGTTCCCTGTATGCACACTTTCTCACACACACACACATGCGCAGTCTGGGGGAAGCCTGCAGTGGGTTTGCACTTTTGGGTTGATCTTCACAGTTAGAATAGACTCAGCCCATATATGCGGCCTGACACGGACATGAACTCCGACCAAATGGCCCTCAGACGGAGACGTAAGATGTACGTAAAGAACTATAAATGCACCCTGTGCACACAGCAGTGACGTACAACACAATCAGCCAGACGGAGCAGCACACCAGTCAGCCTGAATCTGAGCCACCAATGAAAGGCTCAGTCCCCCCCTTTTGTTCATTGAGGTGGGGACCGGAGTGACCTTTGACCTGCATGCCGGGGCCCCACCCAGCTTTGGAGCCTAAATTCTTTCACACGAGACCAGGTTGACCCTTCAGATGTCTCGTATGACTGATGATTCATCAGTTGTAGCCTAAGGGGCGCTTCACTGTGGGGACAAAACGGATACAAAGGGATGTAGACAATTCAAATATTATCACAATCATTATATAACTAGATCTGTACTAATGCTGTTTGTATTCAGTTATTTAATATTTCTTATTATATTGCAGCTTTTGTGGGGTTTTCTGTAAGACCACAGTCAATTTAACCGTAAGTTGATGATACCTTACTGGCATTACATTAGTTTGTTACAGTAGATAACTGTTTTTTTGTGGTAATTTTACGTTATATGCCAGAACTTTAGTGTTCATTTACAATAGTACAACCCAATACTATTGCATATAAAAGAGGGACAAGAAAACTCAGTTAATACATAACTGTTAATGTCTTCAAGGCAAATATTTCATGGACATTTGTATCCAAGAAAAAAAACTATACTGCATGTGTAGAAGAATAAAAAGAATAAACCCAAGTGCCATCCGCCCCCCTACTTGACGTGTAGCAGACAGATTTGGCCACACACACACACACACACACACACACAGATGTATAGCAAAGGCCCTTGATGGTACGCAGGCTCAGGAGTGTTGGCTGAATGTGAATGTAGACCTCCAGCTGACACCTATCCATGATTAATGAATCCAGGTTAAGTTTTGGCTCCTTAATGACTAGAGTCGGAGAAGTTGAGGAGCCTATCAATATTTGACATGATTCTTGAACGTGTTTGCATAATTGATGCAGGAATTTAAATTTAATCATAATTGCATCATTGTGGACGTTACATCCTCTGTCTCTCATTATTTTTCCTGTCCCTTGTATCTCATATTTCTTTTAAGGCCAAATATTCACACCCACCTTCACTTTCACTTTTTTTCTCTCCCACACACACACACACACACACACACACACACTCTTTTGGATGTGTGCAGACAGACAATCGATGGGATCTCGGGGTGTGACTGACGCGCGCGGTGCTGATGAACCCACTGGGTAGCATATCGCTTTGCCCAACTCCCCGCACGTGATTGACAGCTGTGCTCCCTCTCCTTAGCGCTCTCGCGCACGCACACCCCGGGAGCGCCGACATCACGCTGCTCTCCAGTGTTGTGCGTTTTCAAACTCAATCTCATATTCTGTGCTTTTCTTCGTGTGTGTGTGTGTGGGGGGGGGGAAGAGGACGACGAGTAGTAAGTGAGAGAGGGCAAGAGGGCTCATTTGCAGCTATGGATGGTAAAAAAGCGTACATTAGTGTAAACTAATATGTAAAATAACCAGATGTTGACTCCCCGGGGCAGGTGTGTATGTACTTGTAACATGTATATGTGAATAATTATTAAAAAAAATAGTTTTAATGTCAAAAAAGGTTTTAGATTTGTAAAGTTTTTTGTTATCTGTATGAATTTTGAGAATGAGGCGTTTTATATGATGGCCAGTGCCAGCTATTTGAATAAAATCCCAGTTTTGTGTAAAACATCGGTGTCAGGTAAAAAGTATATCTGTCCTCTTCTCAATTTGTTTAACATTACCATTTCCGCAGAAGAGTTTAGTGGAATCAAACCTGATTAAATTTGACTAATCTGACATTTGGCTCCTCAATTAGCTAACTAGCAAACGGAAAAAGGGGCGGGACTACGTCCAGTGGATGAAATCTAAAAATCAAACTTCAGGGTTAGTTTTTTTTTTTTGTTGAGCGTGGGATTTAGTTCAGACGTTACCAGCCAAAACAACGGAGACAAACAGATGCACGTAGTGATTCAGTATCGCAGGGAAACTCGAGTCACTTGTCTTTCATAAAGGGAGTTGAAGCTGACACCACCCACTCACACAAGTCCCCTGAACCCAATCACTCTTCAGCCCTTTTTCTTCTTCCTCTTCTTCTTCTTCAAAATACTCGCTCGGCAGCGTGTTTGAAAAGAGTCCTGCTCCACCGAATTCCTGCAAAGCCGACATTTCAAAGGGGCGACCCGGATTGATGACGGTGCACCTCGCCGCGCGCCGCTCAGCCATCCGCGCACGCCGACGGTCGCGGCGCTGCTCGGCCCGGCGCCTCACCTGCTCGCCCACTGTGGTGCAGTGCCGAGGGACCCAGGTGGCTGCGGGGCGACGTTTTATAGGCTGTGATTGGGAGGAGTCTGCAGAGGGAACTCATTAGAATGGGGGCCGCAGAGAAGACATTAGAGTCGATTAAGTCTCCGCCCACCCCATTGGAGGAGAGCGGGGCCGGCTCTTTGCCGACAGAGGGGACCCCCGGTAACGGTCGGCGGTGCTTTGAAAGTGAAGAGGGGCTAGTGTGTGTGTGTGTGTGTGTGTGTGTGTGTGTGCATATTAAGGTGGAGTCATTGAGTCAATGTTGCTGTGTACGTGATGAGCGAGTGTGTTCTTCAAACAGCGAAACGTCTCTCTCTGCCCTGGGTGTGTGTTTGTGTGCGTGTCAGATGAAAGGACACCTCGGCGAGGGGGGTAACTGGCCTTCTCCGCGCTCCTCTTTCAGTGGGTCTGATGACAAAATGTGTCCGTGTTCAAAAGGAAGAGGCCGCCGCGGAGCATGCGCCGACATGTCTGAATCTGAGACTGACACACACACACACACACACACACACACAGCCAAAATGCACAGTGAGGAGTCCCGAGGGCCATCTGGAAGTGCCGAGCGAGGCACAGCTGGTCTCCAGTGAACATCCACGCAGCCCGGACCCCTCATCTGCAGGATCACACAGCGAGGCGCCAATCACTGACTTCAAATGCGCGCCTGTGAAGTGTGATTCTAGCTGGCGATGAAAAAACAAACTCGACCCAAATATTACGTGGAACGTGTTTGGAATGAGTGTTGCCTGGTTTGAAGTTGACCTCCATCCATGACTGCAAGTGTTGGGGGTGGGCGGGGTGATTCTGAATACCGCGCAGACACTAAATGCGACTGGAAAAATTGCCTCCATCTGTTTTCGCAGTGGAAGAAATGCGAGAGGACAAATTGAAAAAATTTGGAGGATAAAGCAGTCATAGTGAATTAGTCTTTGCAGCTGGAAGACTTGTTGTTATCAGGGTATTTGTAAAATATTCAGGCTTACACGTGGTGGAGTAGCTAGAGGGAAAGATCGGGCTGCTGCCTTGAACGGATTCAGAGGTTTGTGCGATCGTACAAGTTGTGAGTCTGCATGAGCATGAGCCCCCGTCTTCCAAGTCGTCGCAGCACATGTTGATGTTTTTCCTGTCGCTGTTCAAGCCACGTGCGGCCATACTTACCCGCCGCCCCGCTCCGTGATTGAATAGTGACGGGGATCCTCCGCGGCGATGCAAACTAGCGCGAGATCTACGAGAACACAACAGCCGGGGTTTGTTTCTCTCGCGCTCGCAGGTCACCGGGATGGCGGAAGGGCCCGCGTGTCCTTCACGACTCCAGTGGAACCTTTCCTTCTCCCCGCCGCGTTTCACATGCTGAGCTGCACGGGGGCCGAGACCGTCTTTCGGTCGGGGCCCCTGATTGGAGCTAGCATAAGCCGGCTAATGCGCCCTAATTAGGCTAATGAACCGGTTTCGGCGTGCACAGCAGGGCGTTGCGGCGTAGATGTAGGAAGATGGGATGAGCAGGAACAAGAAGGCATCTGGATGGCGCGCTCATACAGACGCTTACACGTACTTTTATCCCACACAGCTGCAGGGCGGTTGAGCAGGGGGGTGAAAGTCGGGGGACATTAGCACACACTTCAGTCACTGGTTCACCGATTCCACTCGAGAGCTCATATCTGCCACTGCATGCATGTCGCACATCGTATCATCCTCAAACATACATCAAACGCGTGGACACACTCACGCGCACACGCACCCAACGCACTCCATCTGAGTTATTTATTTTTTTTACCCACAACCCGCTTAGCCGGCACATCTGTCTCCCTCTCACGGGAGCAGGCGCAACAATATGCTTCAACTTAGACTCGCGTGTTTATGTCGAGGATGAGACTTCTGTTTAATTACTGCTGGAATCTGTCCATAGTTTGTTTGGGAGTTAGTTAATAGACAAATGAGCACATCTGTGGCGTGACACCGTTAATGATACATCATTTTTATAATCTCTTCACTACGCTTCGAGGCTCACCGTGGTCTGCAGAAGGACACGGCGAGAGGAAACCGCAGCTTCCTTTAGTCAAAAAGGAATGATTACAGGATGCTTTATCAAAACCACACTCACAGATACACACAGATATACACAGATACCTCTGAACCCACCTCGAAAGGCAACAAAACAAGCAAGGGTGGCAGAGGGAGACAGGGGAGCGGTCTGGGAGGCTAATGTAACAACAGTTTCTCCATAAGCGGTAAATTGGATCCCTTGTCTCCGCTCTCTGTGGTTTTGTGTTTTCGTGCCTCCCCGGATGCTCATTGCACACCTTCGGAAAATCTCCTCTCTAGTCGAAGCAGTGGCTGCGTCTGGTCGCTGCTAAAATAATGCACAGATGAAAGTATCAACAGGGCTCAGATCAAAAAAGTGAGCCACAAAATGAATGAAAGTAACTTCTTTGTGGAATCAATTCCAGAAATGAAATGATATACTTAATTACAGTTGACTTCCTGTGTGTCACTGTAGAGTTTGACAGCGCTTGACAGGCGTAGCGACTGTAACGAAGGGAAAAGGGTCATTTCAGTCGCTCTTCATTATGGTATTACTACTGATACGTACTGAGTGAGGAATCTGAATACTTCAGGTGACTTCACCCACTCCATTGTGCAGACGAAGCATGTGCTTAAGTTGCTGCAGGTGAAGGTATTTAATAGCAAGTTGCCACAGCGACCGTGTAGGCCTTGTCAGCCATTGCACCGGGCTTCCCCTTTGTCGCCCTGCTTTCACTGCTACCCGTCTCACACAAACCAACGTGTGTATGTGTATATAATATCCCAATGGAGACACACACACATGCAATTAAAACTATAGAAACCTGACACGCAATCACAGCTCTGTTGTCGTTCCCCCCCGCCACAGCTCAAGGTCACAAGGACATAAAGAGCAGCAGAAAAAAGGAGGAGAAAATGGAGGTAGAGGAGAAGAATGAGGAAGAAAGCGAAGGTTGTGCAAAAACAACAGGGGGTGGGCACACAGAGGAGCAGGGAGGGAGGGAGGTGAAGGTTGTTTCACAAGGCAGAAGACGTCCTCCTTTCAACCTCCTCCTGCTGCCTCCCCCCTCACAGCAGCGTCAGAAACACTCGGGATGAAAGCAAATCCGCTCTCTGAAGCATAGAGTCACAGTCGGGATAAGGATGCACAGCAGGTGGATCATGTGAGGGGGGGTTGTATCCCTGCCAGGCGCCTTGCCAAAATGTGCATCCAGGGGATCTGCTCGAGAGGAGCGCTGTACATGTTATTCGTTGCGTATGAAAACTCGGGGGGGGGGGGGGGGGGGGGATAAAAATGCACTTCAAAACGTCTAATGGAAAAATTGAAAAACAATTGCGCGAAGTAGACATGTGGGTCCTAGCGTTGATATTCACCGCCATCAGATGCCGCCCTGTTTTACGGGCGCGCGCACACACACGCACACGCACACACACACCACATGAACAGACACCGTGCAGGCAGGCAGCTGGTGTGGAAACGGGCGCAGAAAGCGCCCTCGTCCCCGTCAGCAGGTGACAGGACGTCAACATGCCGCCTGTTTCTGCACGCGTGTCCGCGAGGGTGTGGGTTTGTGCGCAAGCTTATGACACTTGTGTCGTACAGAACGTTATGCATGTTGGTGTGAATAAGGGTGGGATTCTTATCCTAAGCTGTCAACCCCCCCTCCCCCCCCCCCCCCCCCCCACCGCAATTCATTAGAGAAGAAATGAAGAAGAGATGAGCTGGCATCCCACCGGCAACTTCAGCCATCGCCACAGCGTTCGCATGCACGCACCCATACACACACACACACACACCCACACACACACACACACACACACACACACGTACACAGCTGCCTCCTGCTTTGCCCCGTCAGCTCGGCCCACATTCAGATGCATGCGCGCACACACACTGCACGCTGAAGGCAGCATTTACTGTCACTGTGTGTGTCTGTAACCTCGGCCGCGTGGAGGCGATGGCTAAATGAGTAATGATTTTCTGCCCCACTGGTCTCTTAACCCCCAACCTGACAACCCTTAGGGCTCATTATTATTTTTCCATTTGACAAGCATTGCCGTCTGATTAGTTGTTGTTGTTTAAGATGTATAGTTAATATAAATAGATTTTTAGAAGATGGCATAGGGAGTACGGAGAGAGTGACGCTGCTGCATCCACCTTCTGTGAGAAAGAGCAGAGCGTGACGACGGGACGGGGAAGAAAAGGCTGGGAGGAGCGCAGACAGTCGGGAGAACCTGTGAGATTGAGGCCTTGGGTGACTCGGGGAAGGTGCATGCAGTGGAGGGTAAAGGAAGCACTGTATTACAACACGTACACGGCACCGTTGCTGTATTCAACGGTGCAGCAAAACTGTCAAAAGACATCGAACAGCAGCGTGTATGCAGACAGGCCCATGCAAAGGTACACACTTTCTCTCTGCTTCTGTGTCGCGCACACACACACACACACACACACACACTGAGCCAGCTGCGTGGTGGAAGCAGGTGTCATTCTCAGCTCATTACACCTGGCAGGGTTGATCACCCTGTTTGGAGAGCAATAAAGACTCAGCTCCCTGGAGGGATATGGGGGAGGGCTGGGGGAGGGAGGGAGAATCGGCCCCCTGCTTTAGAGATAGAGGGGTTAAGAAGGGTAGCGAGTAAAGGAGAGGCGGTGTGCAAATGGAGTGTATGTTTTGGTGTGATTGGGGGGTGGGAGGGGGGGAGTGGAGCGAAATGAAACTGAAACAAAAGCAGGAGACTTACGGAATTTTGCATATGGTTTTGCCCATTGTTTCTCTGTCTAACCACCTGGGGGCCGCAAAGCTGAACAGTGACAGTGGCACAACGTCATTGAAAAAAAAAAAAAAAAGTCAAATCCGATAAGAGACGGTGTGTGAACCAACCACATTTGGAGAAGAAAAAGGTGAAGAGGGACTTAAATCCCCTAAACTGTTGCGTTGTAAACACCCAGAAGACCACATTTCCTACAATTCAAGTTGTATTCACATTAGTGTCTATTTTTGGGTGCACCTGCTGTCCTTTCAATAAAGTGGTTGGGATACTCTGACCAAAGTGCTTTCACGTCAACACCAACAAATTCCTCTGAAATGTTTGTTTGTTTGTTTGTGTGTGTGTTCCTTATTTGCCTTTGAAAGGGAAAATGTCCCACTGAATGTGTGCAAAGCCATGAGCATGTTGTGTAGATATACTTCACGAGTCCCACCAGCATGGAAGTTCAACTGTGATATAGAGCTCATTACAACAAGTTACTGTGCTGTTTGTACTTTTTTTGTAATCACACGCAATACCTGGAGAGCGTTTTCGGCCGGCGTCAGTGAACTCATCGCCGCGTGTGTCTCCGCAGGTACGACTACAAGGAGATGCTCCACAACTCCACCTTCTGCTTGGTGCCCCGCGGCAGGCGACTGGGCTCCTTCCGCTTTCTCGAGGCGCTGCAGGTAAACAAAGTGCACGCAGACCAGCACCCGAATCCCCGGGAAGACAAACGCCGTCGTGCAGGCGCCGTAGATCCCTCCTCGCACTGTGACCTCCCCCTCGGCACCTTCATGGTGATACTTCTCGGATTAAAGCGTCGCTAAATCATCACCCCCATCATCCTCTGAATAATAGTGTCATTTGCATACACAAAAAGCACCTTCGCTGAGTCCTGTCTCCGTTCTCTCCTTTTTTATTTGTAGGTTCTGTTCAATATGACAGGACGATGCTAAATAAAAACATAATATCAAGTTCAGCTTTGGTGATGAATTTACACAGTTTAACAACATCAAACTCAGCTTGACAGATCTGACCTTTGAGGGAGCGGAGGGCCGGAAAGAGTGTGGCCATCCACTTTACCATCCTCTTTAGTGTACAAACCGCCGCACAAACTACTAATGGATAAATGTGTGAACATATTGCACAGCTTTGTAGAGCTTTAAGAACTCTTTATTGAATCAAATTATTTACAAACCCTAGAAATAAATGCCAGGGGACGGTAACTGGCCGCGTAGGGGCCGAATCTAAGGAAACTCCCGGAGCTATTGTGACTGATGAACCCTTTTATGTTGCCAGCTAGTTAGCGTGTTAGCCACAAATGTACTGTGCGACGCACTCTCTCACAATCTAGTTGCTTGGTTCATTTGGTGTAGACCAAGAGAAAAAGTTATTTTGATGTCGCAAAGAGCTCACCAAGGGGTAATTAAATTATTGCTGATAAAGGAGTGTTCAGGCTAGTGGCTGCTGTTTGTCCCACACCTTTTTAACAGCTTTTAATCAGGTAATACACCCTTGCTAGCGATGCGTTACCAAGTGATGTACACGTGAATTTTTACAGATTAATACGGAAATTCAACCAGAGATTAGCAGATTTCTTCCATAAATCATCCATAAATCGTATCTGCTATCACACAATCTTGTTTTCTTTCCCAATACAACCGAAACCGCACCACAGTCTGCTAGGATGCACACTTAGTTTAAGTCACAGAAAACCAAATTCACAGACGCAAAAGTCTGTTTTGTACAAAAAAACACTGCATGTTCAACAGCGGTTTGTTTAGTCGTGAGATCTTTGAACTTTTTCAGGTGTAACAGATGGTCACGGTTAAGTGCATTTTAAGTTACAATTGCCACTCAAAATGTTCCAGTACTCCATGAGCACAAAATGTAATTCTCCCCATATGGATTCATTTTCCAAAGGATCTGCATTCACCTCCACCACTCCACACCTCTTGAAAACTAAACACGTTTTTTCTCTCCTCCCTGTGTCTATAACTGCCGCATTACTACTGCACTGTCCTTTACCTCTCCTTACCATGCACAGAGTGCACCCACAGAAGTGCGCTTATCTCACTATCTCACACACACACACACACCAGGACTCTTTACTCAGGAGGAGAATATGCCCTCTCCTCTCTGCTTTCTCCATTTGTCTGACTCACTCCATCCATCGACTAGCATCATCTACACAGGAAGACAGAGGGAGAGTGTTTACAGGCTTTGGTCTTTGCATGAGATTGCAATTGCTAATAGAGGTCAGTTGTGTGCATTTGTTTGTGCCTGGAGGTCATTTGTGGAGTGTGTGTGTGTGTGTGTTTGTGTTTGTGTGTGTGTTTTGCGGAGCAGACAGGCACCAGAGCCCGAGGGCCGGCTCTGGTTTAGCTGACACCTTTATGACCCGGGAGTGACAGGGCCGTCATTACGTCAAACTCCCACCACCGACACACACAAACACTCGCCAGCTGTTCCCTCTACCTCTCCTCTCATCCCTCCATCCCTCTGCCACTCCTTTGCCAAAGGCCACATTAAGTCTCAGTGGCTCCCACCTTTTTCTTTTTTTTTTTAAACATATCTATTCATCCTTCTTTCTTTTGCCTTTTTTCCTCTTCTCACCTGTCCACCTGCTTGCCTCTTTTGAGAAATTCACTTGGCAGCACCTGAAGTTACCGTTTTGATATTGACACAAAGTCACAACAATGTAAAATTGACAGTGTGTTTTTTCATTTTATTTTCAGGCTCATACGTGATTTAAAATGTCTTTAGAACCCCACTAACCTCAAAGAGAACCAGAACTACTAAACGAGTTAAGACATTTTTACGCTTGTTTCTCTGGGTCTGGAAGCCTAATGTAAAAATAATAAACGTTGCCTGGTCGATGTGCCACTCTGCAGGATCTGTTCTCCAACCAGCGGCGGCTCTCTGTCTTTCACAAAACAACGGACATCGTCACACTCACCTCCTCTAGCTTATCCGCTTACCTAGATTGCTTATTTTATTGCTGTCCATCTCATCGCTGAGTTGTGTTAAGCTAAAGAACATCGCAAGTGATCAAAGCAACATGTATGCATGCTACATTTGAGGGTTGGAAGTGATGAACCCTCTGAAAATGATCACTTAAACTTATATTCATGCAATGTGTTGGTAGATTTAACCAGCCAATCAAAAAGCCCCCCAGTTGTCCTCAGCATCTTTAAGCTAATAGTTTGTGTTTTTGGGCCTAAGCTTAACTGTTTTCACAAACGGGTAGGCGGCATGTCATGTTCACAAACCCATTTGCGAAAATATTGAGATGCAATCTTTAATACGTTCATTTGAGGGAGCTGCATTTCTTGCATCTAGTCCACGGCTGACAAAGTCAGCGTCTGCAAAGACAATAAAGGGCTTCTGCTGCATGTGTCACTGTCGCCCACTCCCCTAATGGCCGTGCTAAGCCTCAGTAGCAATTTTAAGTATGAGTTATCCACATCACACCAAAGACGCTTGAAAATCAAAGGAAATCCATTTTCTTTCCGATCGGAGTGTTCAGGCCATTAACACAAAGGGTCACAGAAAAAACACACAGGTCGATTACAATACAGTGCAGCCCTCATTATCCGGATCAATATGCAGCAAAGCAGGCATGATTAAGCAGTAGCTCTGATTGTGTTTGTAAAGGATCTTTCCTCTGTGTGTGTGTGTGTGTGTGTCTGTGTCTCAGGCTGCATGCGTGCCAGTGATGCTGAGTAACGGTTGGGAGCTGCCTTTCTCCGAGATCATCGACTGGAACACGGCGGCGGTTATCGGCGACGAGAGGCTTCTGCTGCAGGTGACTACACCAAACGAGACTAAACCTCCTTTTATTCATGGCTGCAGATACCCCGAGCAGCCCCGTATTTCTCTAAATCCTGTTTTGTTTTGGAGTTCTTGAGACTAAAGCAAATGCAAGCAGCATACCAAGTCTGAGAGGGCTCCAAAACGTCGTGGTATGAGAGGGCAAATAAATACAATGAGCAAATGGATTTGGCTGGAATTGCTTGAACTTCACGGGGAAAAGTAATTATATGGCCATTAAATCCTAATTTGAATGAAGTGCGTAATAATATTGTTTGACATTGAGTTTTATAACTCTGCGCAGCATCATTGAGCCTGAGTCTAACTCTGTATGTCGGTGGATTTATTTATTTCACAGCCGTACAATGGGCCGAGAAAAGAGGCATAAGTTAAAGCTAAATCTAAATACAAGCTACGGCTCCTGTACAATCAAAGTATTTGATCTTTTTAAAACCGCACCTGGAGTTTATTTACTACAATAAAAATGTTCCCAGTTTGCAGCATATGACAGTAGTGTATTTAATATATTTATTTGCCATTCATACTCATTTATTTTGACAAATAAACTCAGATATGGATTAAACTACACTATAAAAGTACAAAGGCTGCTCCGGCTTTTTTGTGTTTTTTTCCCCAATGTTGTTTGGTGACTGATAGTCGCTGTTGTTTTTAGTTTATTAATTTGGCGTGTTTATTAAAAATAAATTAACTCAACCCTAGGACCAACACAAAGGGGGAAACTGTGATCCTGGCTCCATCCAAAGTAAAAAGGCTCAAGCTACAAACGCCTTTAAAGCTCCCTTATTAAAAAACTGTATAATTCTCACAAAAGTTTGAAAACAAAACAAATCTTCTAAACGGACAATCGAACTGTCAAAATCTCTAAAGCTAACCGTGTTGATCATCGGATTGGACTGCACTACAGTTGAACTGTTGAGACGGTTTTTATAACTTGACTCTAAAATAGCTTTGGGACTTTACCTAAATTACTAAATAAACGTGTTAGTCTATGTGGCCGAGATTAATGTTATAAAATATTTTAACGCAGGTAACTTTTTTTACTTCCGGTCTTCTGGTGTCCCGGAAGTAAACAAACTTTACCCCGGAAACGAAACTGCGGTCAACTCAGCCGACACTTGAATTTTAGTGCACGTTTATGCTAACATTTACGGTATTGAGCAAGTAACCGGAATAAAAGTTATTTAGTCAAATATTCTGGACAATGACTGAGGTATGTAAGTAAGGGACCTGTCTGACTACTCTTATACAGTTAATGCAATATTTTTACTGTACATTTTTAGAGATGTCTCCAAAGTAAACGCCCTATAATTGCGAGTTCAAAAGCACAATTTCTCAAGTTTGGACTGCAATAAAGACAGATTTAGCAATAGGCAAAGACCAATGTACCTGTATTAAGGACCTCTGTGACTACTAACGTGATGAATTTCAAGCATTTTTACTGTACAGATTTTAAAATATCTTCAAAGTAAAATAATTTAGCAATAGTTGGTACATTTTTCTTTGCCTGGAACTATTGCTAAATCTGTTTTTATTGCAGTCCAAACTTTGAGAAATGGTGCTTTTGATCGTGCAAAAATATGACTTTTACTTCTGTACAGTAAAATTCTGTACAGTAAAAATGCTTGATTAAAAAGCTTTTATTCCGGTTACTTGCTCAATACCGTAAATGTCAGCATAAACGTGCACTAAAATTCAAGTGTCGGCCGAGATGACCGCAGTGAAACCAAACCGCCGTTAGCTGCAGTCAGTTACATGGTTAGTTAGCTCGGAGAGGCCGAGACGGTAGATGAAGATGAAGATGAAGAGCGCTTTTAGCATTGGAAGTAAAACGAACAGCGGCGCGACATACAGCGGACAACTGTGCAGAGGTGTGTCAAACATAAGGGGGGTGAGCGCTAAATGGGCCACTAAAAGCACCACTGGGCTAAGCTAGCTGCTAGCTAACTGTTAGGCTACTTCCATCTGCAGAAAACCACGACTGTTGCCCCTGAAAGACCGTGGTTTGGAAAACGTCCTGGTTAAAAGTGGGGAGGTTATTGGCACTTTAAACAAAGACGCTTTAAAATTGTGGAGAGTTGAGAGCAAAGTGCACGAGGACAGCGGGAAGAGTCGCTACGTCATGTCCCACCTGGTGGGACGCTGCCTCCAAGATGATCAAATGTGCGTCGTTTTTGTGTTTAAAATGCACGCTGTCTAAAGTGATTTAAAGAAGATTTAGTCTTTAGAAGCAAAAAAGCTAACTTTTAATTACAATAATGACTTACAAAATGTGCAATTTATTCGTTTTTTAAATGTATTGACTGCCCTACTAAATAGTTGTGACTACGGCCGCAGAAACCTGCGACACCTGCTCTCCCAGGTGATTCCGAATGATGACTGTTGGGTCCTTCACAGATCCCGACCACGGTGCGCTCCATCCACCAGGATAAGATCTTGTCCCTCAGGCAGCAGACTCAGTTCCTGTGGGAGGCCTACTTCTCGTCCGTGGAAAAGATAGTGCTGACCACGCTAGAGGTGAGTCTCATGGTTTGGCCTGTCCGTCTCTGCTTCCCCTCCATCATCGGTCTTCCTCTCTGTGGAGTCTCTGCGTGGTTCTCAGGCTTCTCCACGGTACGCTGTAACCAAGCGTGGACACGTCTTCCACGGAGAGCGACAGCCACATTTCTGCACATGTTCAAGGATCTTTTTTTTTTCAGTGTGTGATGATGGTACAATAGCATAGTTCCTGTCAAGGTATTTTTGACAAAAGCAACGATTCTCACAAACGGTCGCAGCAGCAGTTGTAGTTGAGGAAATGAACAGTTTTTTTTATAGCGGTCATGGCATTTCAGCAGGTACTTTGCTCTTTGGCACCAGATTTGAAATAACATTTTCCAAGCTAGTTTAAGGGGATCCAAACAAAAGAAAACGAGAGACTGTGATCCCGTGTGTGTGTGTCAACCGACCCCCTCTATAAACTGTGCACTGTAACACATGCGGCGTCAAAATCACATCTCCATATGTCGAGGTGTGTCACCCGGCGCCACCCAGGCATAACCTTCGCCACACGCTGTCACTCTGCGCTAAAGAGCTCGTGACTCAGTGTGTGTGCGTGTGTGTGTGTGTGTTGAATTCAGCAAAGGGCTGAACGCTTAATCCTGACTGACTGTCCTTTGAGTGGGGGGGGGAAGAGAGTGTTGGGAGAAAGGGTGATGGGGGGAATGGTTGGCATATGTTAATGGCGTTGCCGTGGCAGCCTCCGATATAACGAGCGTCATGGATTATTCATCTTGTCGAGCCGGCGCCCCCTTCCTCCTCGCCCTCCTCCTAACTGCAGATCTGACGACACACACACACACACACAAACACCGATATCTTGACAGATTAAATCTCGTTCTTGTTTTTTTTTTATTGACTTCCCACATCCGCTAAACTCTTTGTGTTTGTGTTGGTTTGGAGTTGGCGAGCAAGCAGGAAACCCAAGTTCAACCTATTGTGCTGCGTTTCCTGTCAGGAAGTGGACGCATTTCGACCAATCACAAGGTCAATGCAGCCGAGGCCGCGTGGTGCCGGTGCACCTATTAAACGCACCTATTAAAGCCGAGCTCACGGTGTGCTCCCGGGGAAGCAGGATTTATCTATCATGTTCTAATTGGTTGATTGCGGCTGTTCGGAGGGGAGATTGAGTCGTCCATCATGTCCCCGACTGGAGGGGGTGCCGACGGGGGGAGGAGGCGCAGCCAAGCGAGCAAAATTGTCCCTCCATGAGGCGTAAGGGCGCCGAGTGTTTAGGTGGCGAGGCAGGGTTTGTTGTAAAGATGTTAACGGATTTCAAGTTAATCTTGGGCCGAAGCGAGCGGTTATCGACTGCCCCTCGGGGACCAAGCTGGGGAGGGTGAAACAAAACAAAAAGCTCCCCCAATGCTTGCGCTTTTCCACATCTGCACCTCCCTGTGAGGAATTTTGATGTGACTGTGTCAATATTATTATAGTACTCTCCCTCTGGGTACATTATTAACTTTGAACAATTGGAAAAGCCATCAACCGCTCAGCCCCCCCCACCCTGACCTTCTTCCCCTCTCGCCTCCCGATTCCATCAAGGCCGTAAAGCACCATCGCAAACCTGTGTCTCTTTTACTAGGCAATTCAGCGTGGCTCAAGGGCGCGGGGCAATTTCCCTGTTTGCCCTCTCGCCCGATGGCCATCGGTGGGCCGCGGCTGAAGGCCGGTGGGGAGGGGGGGGGGGGCTTGGAGTTGTTGTCACTACTGACGGTTTGACTGACCGCTCTATTTGGGCACACAAAGGATCGGGGCAGATGTGACTGACGGGTGCTTAAATACTGCTTTCTGTGGGACAAATGCCTCTGGCTGAACCCCGGAAAGAATAGAAAAACCGGAGGTGGTGCAGTTTTGTCTTTAGAGGAAGTATCACACAATAACATGGATTTCTTTCAGCTCGACATTGTGCCACAGCGACTCGCTCCTGACGCAGTCGTTAGCCGTTATTCAGGTGACACAAAGCAAACATTTGGGAAGCTCAGCCGGCTTTCTGACTTTCATGTGGCGCCCGCGGACTCGCTTTCATCACCATTCTCCACCTGCCCCGGTACGCCGACTGGGTCGTGAACAGCACAATGAGCCCATTCTGGATGGAAATGGGGGGTTATTGGAACACATTTATGACGATCCGCGTCTTGGTGTTCGTGTTCATTTTGCAGTTTGAAATGTGATGTTTCTTTCATCGTTGGTGGGGTGATTACAAGGCTCATTGATGCCCCCCCCTCCCCACCCCCCCCTTCCCCCCTCTCTCCTCGCCTCATCCCACCCGCTCCTTTATCAACGCGAATAGCTTGGATTGTTATGAGTCTTCTGAGATCAGACTGTTGTTGATCAGATTTGTTGAAAGGTAGTTTTTCTGTGTTTGTTTAAACAAGTTGTATTTAAAAAGGAAGCTTTGTGACTGGGAGGCTGGCCGGAAGAATCCGGAGACCCGCTGTAATTAAAATTACACGAGTTTGATCCCGGCAACAGAGCGCGTGTGCCTTCTTCTTCCTTTCTGGCTGCCAAAGCAACACGGATTGTCATCCGCATCGGTTTACTCTGTAACGTGATTAATGAGAACCCTACATGTCTTGTTGCATCGCTCTGGGATTCAGCACGCTATGCAACATTTGTACATCCTTCTTTGCAAAAAGCAAGCAAAAAGATGCAATTAGTGTCATGATAAAACCGGTAGGATCCGGTGTTTTGAATACAAATCAAGATATTTTGGCCTTAGATTATAGTGCTTAGATTTTGTCTTTTGCAAGATTACCAAACTTTTTAAACCAGGTTAAGTATATTCATGTAGTCCAAGATCACAAATTGGTGTAAGTACCTTGATATTCACTCCAGGAACAAGCTCACTGCACACTGGTGTTGAGGGCAGCTATTTGACAAACTGTGCTGTCCAAGTACTCTTTAAACAGTTTTGATGATGACTCCTTTAAAGATCATTGAATCAGTTTTTAAACATGGGACATCCAGGACCTTTTGCCATTAGGAGATTGTGTTAGAAATGGAGATCTACAAGATTCGTCTCATTCTTCATTAAAAAGATTGTATAGCACCCTTTGCATATTTGCACATCTGCAGCATTGCATATGTGCACTTGTTACACCTGTTAATTTCCTGACTCTTTGTTGTGATGATCGGTTTTTATTTTGTCTGTTCAAATGTGGCCGGGCTGCAAAACAAATTTCCCTAAACTAAAATGTTACAACATGAGTTCGAGATAAGCTGCATTGCTTTTTATGGACAAACAAGAATTGCCCTTACACATAATTTGCAGTAAAACATTTATCTGAAAGAACTACATTTTTCTTTAAGAAGAGCCAGCTTGAAGCAGTGTTGATGAGGAGTTTACTTGTGGTGTGACGTGCTCTCTTTGTTGCTTCCATGTGCAGATCATCCAGGACCGCGTGTTGGAGCACGGCTCCAGGAGCAGCCTCATGTGGAACAGCCACCCTGGGGGGCTCTTCGCCCTGCCGCAGTACTCCGGGTACCTGGGAGACTTCCCCTTCTACTACGCGACTCTGGGTTAGTGTACACACACACACACCGCACACACACACCGCACACTCACCCCGTCGCACACTCACCCCCCCACACACTCACCCCGTCACACACTCACCCCGTCACACACTCACCCCGTCACACACTCACCCCCCCAGCGCGTGGCAGCCGGATTTTGAAGGATGTTTGTGTTGGTCGCGCTGACACATCAGCCCGTCCGTCACTGAGACCAAGCCGCCCCCCCTACGAGTCAGCAGCACCCCCCCCCCCTCACCCCCACCCACCACTTATCTGTGACCCTGGAGCCTCTTCGTCCCTCGCTCCCTCACTCCATCATCATCCGGCAGCAACACACACACCCACAGACGGCCGTAGTACGGAGGCACAAAACTGCGCTGATGTAGCTCCCGGGTTAGGGGGGGTTGGGGGGGGGCGACATCAAATTGACGGATTACAGGGCCGGTACAAGTTTATTTGTTTGTCAAGACGCAATTAAACACGGATGAGTTTTAAGAGACACGTCGGCTTGTCGCTGATGGGTAATTGAGTGAAATCAAAGCTTCCAACTGACACGTTGTTCTCTGAGAGCCAATAACAAGACACTCAAAGTCATCGGGCGTGTTATCACTCGGGGGGCAGAGCGCCACCAGTTTGTTCTTGTGGAATTCAGCTAAATGGACTTTTCATTTAGAAAGCTGAAAGGCTTTTTGGGGCTGACGTGTGTGTACTTATACAACTATTGTAACAGTATATGCTTGACAGTTTCTTTTGTTCCATCAGGGACAACAATAACAATAGATATTCCACTGCCAATTATATATTCATTATAATAATTATAATAAATACATTTGTGGAGTGGAGGATTATTATACTGATATATAAGAATGTATTTCTTTGTTTTTCATCTTTGCAAATAAGTGAACTGCAAACTTTGAAGTGCAGCAGCGTCTTCAACCACTAGATTAGACCAGGTTTACCACCAGCACCACGCACACCGTGCTCCTTTAATTGCTGCTTCTCGTAAGCTTTAAGGAAACATTTCTAATTGTCAGTGAGCACCAGCCTCAGGGAGCCAGTAAGTTACAGAAAAGAATCAGGGAGTCAATGTAAAAAAAACCACTGCTGTTTACTTTTCTAAAAGAACTCAAATGAACACTAAGTGGACTACAAGCAAATTATTTGAACAGCATTTGCATGATTCTGCTGACCAACTGTTAGTGGGTTGCACTGTAGTAAAGCGATAATAATGAACCTGGTAATTAGAACTGTAAATGTATATAAAATGCAGGGACATCGATACTGAGATCGTCTTATGGACAGAGGCATGTGGACCCCAGAACACGGTGGGCTCAGCCACCAGGCCTTGCTACTGGCCCAGGTTTTGGACGGGTTGGAAATCACTGGTCAAAAACATCAGTTGTGTCTTCACATTAAGATTTGCCTCCTCCGGGACCCAACAAACCGTACAAAAATACCCCAAAAGTACATACTTTTTACCGGAATCAAACCATCCTTTTGTGTGGCTTTGGATATTTAGCATATGAGACGTGTAATGTGCTGATCCAGGATGGGATAAAAGGCCTCTGAGAACAATCTGCCGAGGACAGAAAACAGCATGCACGTCCAAAATTTTAAATAAGCTGAACAACAGTAATGCGGCTGCAGGTTTTTCTCAATGTTTCATGGGTGTCTGTTTAGGAGCTTATTATACAAATTGAAAACTCTACGCACGCATAACTTTTTATCCATTATGAATCACTGGGATCCTTTGGCGACTTTTAAGACTGCGTTTATTCCTCCTCATAAAGAGTTGCTCAGTGGCGGGACGCAGGCTCCTCTAATGCCGTCTCCTTCCCGCCACGCTTTGTTGGTTTGGGTTAAATTAGATTTAAATGAATAAAAGTTGAACATCTTGATCCGTCCTGCTCGATATCTTACTTCCTGCTCATTTTCAGCCTCGATTACTCTCCTCCAACATCAAGTCAGGCTGAATTTAAAGTCACGTCAGCACTTGGTTGTCTGCTCATTGGGCTGCAGAGTTTCCGAAATAAAATATTCAGCTTTCAAGGAGATTTGTCATTTTGAAAATACATTAAAGTTGTTGAATATTTTAATGCTGGCTTGAAAATGCAGGTATCTTACTATTACGTCATCTATATTTTTTGTGAACTGCTGACAGACTTGTTTCAAGTATGTCGTTTTTCTCTTAAAGACGTTAAAATACCGTTGATGGCTGGCAGGCCGTCCTCTGGCCATGGATGGTTTTCTGGATTTGTGAAACTGCCTAAATGAGTGACTCCCCCCCATTTGTGTTCCAGGTATCAAACCCCACCCCAAGTTCACAGCGGTCATCCATGCCGTCTCGCCTCTGGTGTCCCAGTCCCAGCCCATACTCAAGCTCCTGGTAGCTGTGGCCAAGTCTCAGTACTGTACACAGGTAATGGATTGTGTGTGTGTGTGTGTGTGTGTTCACAGAAGAATCATCCACTGACCTCCACCTTGTGACCAAACTGTGCGCATTAAGCAGCTCGTACTTGCGATCGCATTTTCCGACCAGATCAACAACGTTCATCTTCCATCCCAGTGTGGGTCTGTGTGTGTGTGTGTGTGTGTGGGTCTGTGTGTGTGTGCGCTAACTCGGGTGGATTGAATTAGAGCAGCAATTTGTAGCAGTGCTACATCTGTCTCCATGGCAGCGAACCCCCTTCAGCACAGCTGGAGATGGCATGTATTGATTCCCCTGCTTGCTCCTTACCAGCATGGGAAATGAAATGGAATTTTCTCCCCAATGGCTGTTTTGTGTGTTTGTGTGTGTGTGTGTGTTTTTTTGTTTGCCCAGCACAGTGCATGAGTAAGCAGTTTTGTATTCTGTGTAGGCGGTAGGAGTGTGTGTGCATGTCTGTGATGGTGTGTTTTTCAGGAGTAATGTGTTCGGCTGTGATTGTTTGACCAGCGGAATATACAATGCGAATGTGTTTTTTTGTGGGTAGGATGCTTCAACATGTGTGTATTTGTGTACACGATATCCGTGTGAGCGGATATCTCTGTTCACACGGCTGGTTAGTATTTGAAATATTTGGATAAGATATGGGAAGTTTTTCCATGAGCTACATAAACATAACTGCATCTGCTCCGGCATCAACAGATGTTTTTGCTTACTTTTCTCTTAGTTTTTTTCAAATGTTTCCTTGTGTCAGATAAACAATATGCAGCATGTGACACACTTTTATTTCTTAACTTTCTGGCTTAACTGTTCAGTCCCTCCTCTCCAACGGTGTCATCCAAGTTGTTTTCAGCAGCTGCATTTCTGAGCTGACAACAGGTGACTGAATCCTAAACTTCCCTCACTGTGAGCCAAACTGTTCCGGCCTGAAATATGTTTTTAAATTCTCAAACTTATTGTTTTCAATCCCAAACGTCCCCCCTCAATGACATCAGTCCGGTGCCCTCGGGGGTTATTTTCTCTGATCTTCTAATTTGACCGACCACATGTGCAGACAGAGTTGCGTATAAGTGACCCGAGCGCATCAGGCCGAGAATGAACTCTGTGACCCTTGATGACTCATGACCACAGAGCACACTGATCGTGAGCAAACCCTGCCTCCTACTCCGCTTTTATGGTTCCCGCTTCTATGTTTGCGCTCTGCGGGCTGTGCGCTCGGAGTGGAGAGCCGGGTACACAGACGGGGGGGGTTGGGTTCTTCTGTTCTCGGGGGGGCCAGAGGAGAGGACAGAGACGGGTTGCTGAGGAGAGGGATATAAATAAATGAACATAGGGGAGAGAATGAAAGGACTCTTGAGGGCGGAGGAGGCTAAATTGGACACGGGAAAGCTTTCGAGGCGCTTTCTGGTACAGCGAGCCCCCCCCCACCCCCCCCCCCTGCAGTGTGTGCGGGCATTTTGAGGCGTTTCATCCACCCGCGCTACAGACGCACACTGCCTTCACCGCTTCCCTCCAGTCATGCACACACATGCAGACACACATGAGCACCGTCGGCTCCCCGAGAGGCCTGGTGGGCTGACAGAGACACCATCTGCCTTTCTAATCAAGAAACGGAGCCCCTGCAAGAGTGGAATCACACATTTCTCTGCTGTGTGTGTGTGTGTGTGTGTGTGTGTGTGTGTGTGTGTGTGTGTGTGTGTGTGTGTGTGTGTGTGTGTGTGTGTGTGTGTGTGTGTGTGTGTGTGTGTGTGTGTGTGTGTGTGTGTGTGTGTGTGTGCGTGCGCGTGTACAGGGATCCAGGCTGTGTGACAATGACAAGCACTTTCTCGCTCTGATTCAACCACATGAAGGATGCTTGTTTTGCTTTTTATCTGTCCTGGCTTGTCATGACGAGATCATTTGCGTCCATTCATCAAACAGTTTTGTGTCATCTTTCTTTTTCCGGGGGCCGACGTCTCATTTCAACACCGCTGCTCTGCAGACACAAGGCAAACACCTTAACACAGACATCCAAACGGCTTCCAGCTCATAATCTGGCAGGTTTAGTCAGGGGTGCAGAGTTCCCCGAGGGGAACGGCTGCTGGGCGTCACGCGGTGAGTATCAGCATCATGGGAAACCGTATTGATCGCTGCAGGGAGGTTCTTGTGGTTCGCCTGAGCACGGTGGAACTGGGATGGATCACTTTACCGACTTGTTCAAGGGCGGATCAGCAGGGCAGATGTTGGCTGACTCACAGCAACTGAACAACTACAAGACAGGATGCGGAGGATGAGTTGCTTCCACATTCCTTGGTGCTAATTGGGTATCTAGGCCCGCAGGTTCCGGCTGGTTCCGCTTGATATGTTTATATTGGCTGCGTTTGCTTTGCTATTGTTCAACTTCATGTCTAAATTCGTTTATCAACCTCGATTTCACAGGTAGATTTACCGTACCGGTATAGCTCAGAATACACGGAGCGCACTTGCATCTGCATTCTTTTTGAGTTCCAGGTATGATTTTCAAGGAAAATAACGTTCGCTAAAAATACCAGAGTACTTAAATTGCCCAAATTTGGGATGTGGTTCTGAGCAGCATGACCTTCCCACAACGCTGTGTGCACAGCAGAAATGCAGGAAGTGAAAGTACCGAGCAGATGGTGGTGATGCAGCTCTGGGCAAAACTCAGAAACCAGCAAACTAATACATCTTTGGAAATATTTTTTAGTGTAAGCCATTTGTAATGTTTTTTGGTAGTTGAAAATGGGGTCGGGCGGTTTTGGGAAGTTTTCATTTAATATAAAATCCATCTTCTATATTCTTCAGATTGTTGTTTTATTTGAGTTGTATAGTGACTACACAAAGAGTACCGTGCAGACTTGAATGTTTTTTACAACATTATCCTGGGACAAACGGATTATGTATAGTCATAACATGAGGGAATTCTATTATAGCCTTAGGAATTAAGGGACAGTTTTCCGTTCTAGAACTATGGCCCCACAATAGTTTGCTCTGCAAAACTCAGTCATTTTCAGAAAAAGTAGTAAAAAGTCAGAATCCTCCCAAGTTGAAGATTCATGTAAATGAAAACAGAATTGTTCTTGCATTGCTGTGAGGGCTGGTTAAACTACTAGACCCATTAGAAAAGAGTGTTTTATTGCGTAGTTAACGATGCATTTTCATTATGAATATCAGGACAGAAAAGGCTAGGGGAAGTTTTACAGACAAGTGCAGTAAGCTAATGGTATGCTAACTTCTTTTGAGGTAACCAACCTCACTACTCAAGGTTGGTTCTAAGCTAGTTAGCCACGCATGCTAACAAGCTGCAGTATGATCAAGTGTTCAGTTCATTCCTTTACATTCATGGTTCTGAAAAGGTTAAAAAACACACTTCCCTTCAAACACTTTGAATACCAGAAAAATGATCTTCCTACAAAAATAACCTGTTTGAAATGCTTTAACATGTAGACATGTCTAGTAAAATTACTTAGCTATGAACGGACAGTTTGGGGAGTAGAAAGACAATCATTTTGTGTCAGTACCATTAAAGATGCATGAGAAGAGGCTGAGATATGGCAACGTGTGTGTGTGTGTGTGTGTGTGTGTGTGTGTGTGTGTGTGTGTGTGTGTGTGTGTGTGTGTGTGTGTGTGTGTGTGTGTGTGTGTGTGTGTGTGTGTGTGTGTGTGTGTGTGTGTGTGTGTGTGTGTGTGTGAGGTCAAACTAATGGCTTGTGTGTGTTCCTCATCAAACATTTATGAGCTCCACACGTCACTGTGAGCTGACCTGCGTGTCCGAGTCATTTCAAACACGAGTCCCTCTTGTAAAAACATCATCTGGTTGGAGTCTGAGCTGGAGAAAGTGTGTTCAGCGACGTGTCGCAGCCAGAAAGGAAAGCCGACAATGTGACGGGCCAAATTGTGCGAATCGTTCTGCAGCCATAATTGGAAACATTGTATTCCTTCAGTCGCCCTTCTGGCTCTTTAACCCTCAATGAGCCTGTGGAAAGGTGACATTTGCTGGCCGATTAGGACACGTAAATGTCACATGTTCACCGAGCTGGGGGGCCGGGGGGGGGGCAGTCGTGTGCAGGCGCTAATGTACGGCTTCTGTGTTTCAGATCATCGTCCTGTGGAACTGTGACAAGCCCCTCCCAGCCAAGCACCGCTGGCCCGCCACCTCAGTCCCCGTCATCGTCATCGAGGGGGAGAACAAGGTGAGCCTCAGCACTCTCTGTCATTTCTATTTACACAGCTCATCAAGTGTCGGGCAGTTAATGAGTTTTGTTTTGTGCTGCACTGATTCCATTAAAGGAAGGTTTGCGCTGTTTCGATTAAAGCTCAGTAATAGGAATGCTCTAGTTTGAAGGGAGAAATCAACATTGACAAATGCATGTGATTAGAAAAGATGAGGAGGCAATAATGGATAAGTGCATGTGCATGGTACCAGTGTGCAATTTAATACATGTTTTTCTCTTTCTTAAATATAAACCTTGAATGAACAAGCACGGAGAACCCGGTGAAACAAGGGGGCGGAGCTTTAAGGCGTAATTAGGTTTAGTCTTTGATGCGGCCTGTACGTTCCATTGAGTGTGGACTTGGTCCTTGTGACTCACACACTGGTTGGTGGTCTGCTGTTTCGAAGCCACATTGTTGTTTGTCTTGCAGTTAATAGATGGACTATACTCTTTGAAATCTGAACGGGGTAAGGTAGAAACTTTATTTCCTTCAAAAAAAAAGTTAGACAAAATATTTGGAAATGCACAGGAAAAATAACTTTGACGACACGTCAGTCTTGAGTTGTGTTTTTGTGTTTTTGCCCCTGTGACTGACACTTTTATACAACTGGCGTGTTAAGTTAAGCCTCCAGCCCGAGCTGGCATTTATTATGACAACCTTATTAGGCTGAAGACTGCCCTGTTGAAGGGCATGTTATGTTTCTCATGACCTCTTGTGACCTCTGATTGTCAAGACGTGGACACACTGGGATTAAATGCCTCAGAGCGCCGTTGCAAACCTGTTTTTGTCGTGTTTTTAGTAAAACAGGATCTGGTTGCTATCTGTGTTGTGAGACATCAGACTCCTCCGACGCCGTCTTCTTCCCGCTTGCGAGGACTTAACTTCACCTGCCAATCACAGGAAGTGGCTTTCGCATCAGTGTCAGTCACCCGGCGGTAGGCTGAGTTTATGGTTTACCTCTCCCCGTGGCTCTGAGTGGTTTCTCCCAAGCTGTCAATCACAGCAGGGGGGCTGTCTGAGTAGTGGTGTGGCTGTGAAAAGCGAGAGCAGAACTGTGTGTGTGTGTGTGTGTGTGTGTGTGCAGTGCCTGGAAGCCTGTGGTTTGTTGTGGTTGCGGCGGGTTCTGTGTTTACGGTGGCGGGCCGAGCTGTGCTCCTCCACCCCACAGAGGGAGTGACGGAGGGAGTTTTTCATCCCTTTGGCCTTTTTTCCTGCCACTCTCACATTTCTTATCCCCTCTGCCCTTCATCTCCTTCCACACTCGCAGATCCTCTTTTCCCCCACTCTTCCCCCCCCCCCCCCCCCTTTCATTTTCTCTATGCCTCCCTATCACTGCATCGTCCTCTTTATTTACCATATTTTACACTCTGACCAGGACTCTAGCCAGAAATCTAGAAATATCGAGGTCATACCAAGTTTAAATTCCTTCAGATGCACCTTCCTCCTTAATCTTTAAAATGATTTAGATTTCTTCTTTACATTTTCAACATTTCTTATTCAAATCCTCTACATTGCCAGGAATAAAAGCTGCATCATTTATTTGTATATATTTATTTATTTTACATTTGAACAAAAAGGTAGAATATAAAAAACATCCTGTTTTATAATTTGTAAACGCTGTATTGTCAAAACTTCTGTCCAGGGTTTTAAAACCTTGCAAATTGCCAGAGAAGAAAGAGTGGAAATGTCAGCTTCTCTCGCTTTATTTTCCTTCAGTACCCCAAAACAATACAAAACATCAACAACATCACACTAAAAATGCACAACATCACAAGGAACAAAAGGCAACAAAGCCCATTTTAATGAAGCCTTTTTTACTTGTATGGCAGTAACGAGGCGAGCCAAGTCAAACGTTGCTTCCCTTTGATGCGACCCGTATCTGCCAAATACCTGTCGGATTAAAAATAAGACCACTTGGATTCGGTGTGGTTTCACGTGCATGAGGATCCATCTCCAGGGAAACGCACAAGCTACCCACACTAGCTGCATATTTATCTCACGCGGTTTGTGGCACAAGGACACACAGCAGGTGATTTTAGTGTCTGTGTGAATGCATTCTACATAATAAAGCCCACACTAGATGGTTCACTCAGTCACCCTGCTACCACGAATTCTCACCAAGGAACAGCATGTGTACTCATCCGCAGCTGAAAGTCCCCCCCCCCCGACCAATGCACTACTCACCTCCAGCTTAAGTGAAGCTCGCTAAAAACTGCTGTGCCATTTTTTAATGAAAGTACCGAGGCCTTTTTTAAGAGGTGGAAGTATTGCTAGGGTTGGTGTTGTCATGGGATTCATTCAGTTAAAAACGCCACGTGGCATTGTTTAGACAAACTGGACGTCCCCCCCCACCTCCCCCCGGGCCAATACCATGCACCTCCTGGGGTTTGGAAGCAGCAGCCTCTCATCCTCGCTCCCCTGCTCCTTTTCACCGTCACCCCCCCACCTCCTGCGTAGCGTCTGGTCTCTCTCCATCTCTTCTTCGCTGGTGTCGTCTCCCTGACGCATTCACACTGAACAGAGCAGAGATGGGGAGGGTTTTGTTTCTGTCATTACAGCAGATACGCTGACAATGAAACAAGGGTCTGCTCTCCTCTTTGCTCATTTTCTCTTTTCTTTGTCTAACTGCCCCTCCCCCACTGCCACTCCTCCACCCTGATGAAGCATGAGTGTCAGTCAGACTCTCCGCCTCTGCTGGGTTTTTGGGGAGATGCACCTGATGAAGCCCTGATGAATCGAGGCTCGGCTGCGTCAGGTGGTGGGAGCAGGAAATATTTACTGCATTAATAGAAAAGGCTCTGCATTAAAATCGTACCGTGTTTTTACTATTTAGACTTTCAGTATATACATATATATTTGTATTTATCTTCAGTTTGACCGTTCATCACCAAATGGATCCATGATCCAAATTATCATGAACACACACAACACATACATGGCATCAGCAAAGAAAAGGAGATTTCTTTTGGTATTTTGATGCCTAATAACAGAAGAAGAATCCTTCATCTGTCCTTCATCAGGGTTGAGCTTTTACAATTGTAAGGATTTAACAATAATAACACTTTAGTTTCATAGAGCGCTTTTCTAAATACTCAAAGACGCTTTACAAAGAACAAACAAAATGAATAAGAAGGAGCAAACAAACAGGGCGAGCCATGAAGTGGAGTTTGGGGGGGGGGGGGTTAATGCTTCACTCTCACTTGTCATCAGTGTGTACCTAAGTAGGCGTTGTATAACGAACCCTCGGTAGACCGGTCTGATCATCAACACTAGACTGTCATAACGCTAATATATTCTTTTTAGAGTCACGCTTTTGATTTGACTTTTCTCGACACGCTGTTTGATCGCACACTTAAAACAACAATCCCCGAGAACGGCTGCTCGTTCTCTTTGAACACGACTAAACCACTTCGTTTAAACGGGATGGTAGAACGAAAGCCTTTGAGTTTTTGGTACGTTGCTCGTATTAAAAAGGCAATCTGAAGACATCGCCTCGGGCCTTTTTCAATACCGATTTGATACACTTACCGGCAGGTCGATAATGAAAAGGAATCACTAGTTGCAGCAGCATGAATAGGAGGCTCCACTCGGCGTCCTCTCTGCTGCTGCCGGCTGCAGGAGGGATGAAGACCTGTAGAGAGCGAGGTCGCTGTTCGGTTTCGAGCATCAGGATTTGATTCTTTAGTTCAACGATCTCCAGTTCCTCCTCCTCGGCCAAGATGCTGCACCCAAAAGAGACCTCCATCGGTGTGTGGATGTCTAACCCTAACCCGCAGGATGCCCCCCACATCCAAGTGGGACATGTTAGAGGTTGATGGACTGATTTCAGAGTGGTGACCAGTTTTAATGTGTTTGCTGTTCAAAAGTCCTCCGTTCCAAGATGATGAATTCAAAATGTCCATACATGGAACAAACCCCTCAGGACAACCTGCAAATGAGGGATGAGATGGAGGTTCATGTTTCCACGGATGTGAATAAACGCCTCTGCAACTGTTTTTTCCCCTCCTTTTTCTGACATTCTGCAAAATGTCTACATTTCTCTCTGCAGAAGTCCTCAGCCTTTGTTGAGGTGTTCCAGCCAAAGGAGACAAGAGTCTTGTTAATGACCCCCTGGTGCTTTGTGTTTCGCTGTGCAGGTGATGAGCAGCCGCTTCTTGCCCTACGAGACCATCTCCACCGACGCCGTGCTCAGCCTGGATGAGGACACGGTGCTGTCCACCACAGAGGTATTTTGTCTTTCCTGTTCTCTGGGGCCCAAAAGCAACTCGAGTCTCTTTGGGTTTGTGTTTCTCCACAGTCTCAAGTCACTTCTCCTCCCAGTGGCTTCAGTCTTCTGACCCGCTTTTCTCTCTGCTTTCTGCCTTCTATCTCCCACCTCATGTGTCGGCGCCTGTGTTCACGCTGTTGTGGGCATTTTACTTCCTCGTGCTTTGGGGTCTGTTCCTGTTTTGCGTTCCCGGGGAGAAGGGTTTTGGCACAGCACCATGGGAAAGCAGATGCTGCTTTCAACAGTGTCGAACGCGACCTCGTGAACGCTGTTTGTGCACAGGATCGAGGTGGAAAGGCAGAGAGAGAAAAACGTCAGCCTCCCGAAACACACGTGCGTTTCATCCGTGAAGACTGGTCATAAACACGTTATAAAAAATTAAAGCCTATTACACAATATTAATAATTATTCTTCTCTCGAAATGAGCAAAGGAAAGAGGAAATCGGCAGTGTTCTGCCTCAGCTTTATTCCCCTCATGTGAGGAAGGTGACAAGCAGATTTCACACAAACATGGCATCCAGAATGAATGGTTTTGTCCAAAATGCCTGTTTCTCTGGCAATAGTTCCCCTTAATATTAGTTGCAATAAAGATGTATTTTCCTTTGGTCCTACACGAGTCCGAGCTGTTCTTCTTCAGCCTGAATCCGTGCAGGTAGAGCACATGACACGTACCAGTATTCATTGTGTGGTAGTATGCGGCGTGATGCGGGGCGGGCTGAGGTCTTTTTGATGTTTTTGTCTAATTGTTTGATTGAAGGTTGTTTGCTGCAGGCAGCTTGTATGAATTCCCACTCTGGTTTGTTCTTCCTGTTGTCCCTTCCTTTGCCTCTTGGATTCTTACACACCGCCCGCCTTGAATATGTGATTAATCTCAACTAAATCTGAAGTCCAAGGACATATTTCTTGCTTTGTGTAAACTGGACACCTTCAATTTCTTGTAGTCAGGTATCAGAAGACCTACGTGAACACTCCCGATTTGTTGCATTTTGTTGTGATAATTTGTATATAAAATCACTTGCAATTGCTTTGTAAGTTATCTTCCGTTAATCAGAACATGCGGGGTTGGCTGATGTTGATCTTGTTTGGTGGTAAATTAGACTTAATAAACACCTGGCAGTGTCACGCTTTCTAAAAATCCCTCCGGTTAGTGATGAATGTTAAGTTACAGGTAAAAGTCATTCATAAATCCAACCCTGGAACACAACTATCTGGCTGTTACCGGACCGTAAAAGGCCCATCGAGTCACTGCACGGCCCCCGGATGAACACCATGTAAACGATCAAATAGGGCGGTATACCTGAGCTGGAACTTTGTGTGCGTCCAGGTGGACTTTGCCTTCACGGTGTGGCAGAGCTTCCCGGAGCGGATCGTGGGCTACCCGGCTCGCAGCCACTTCTGGGACAGCAACAAGGAGCGCTGGGGCTACACCTCCAAATGGACCAACGACTACTCCATGGTGCTGACGGGGGCCGCCATCTACCACCGGTGGGTACAGCTGCTTTCATGGATACAACACGTTGGATGCAGTGATCTGCAGATGATGAAAGCAGGCGCCTTGTTCAATGTTGCACAGCCTTAGGAAACCAGTGATTTGACACCCCCCCCCAGCCCCCCCCCCCCCAGACACACACCCAAAAAAGTAAATTTGTCAGCTACACGGTTTTACAACGGCCCTGTCGGCTTTAATGTGGCTTCCCTCAGCTGTGATGCGAGCGCTCCATTAAGCGGAAGTCAGCCAAGCGCTTCATCGTCTTCCATGAGGCGGCCGCTCTGTGCGTCCTGGAGGTCCAATCAGCGCGTGGACGCACCGAGTTCTACCCGCAGGCTTCGACCTGCCAACGTGTTTGCGCTGCGTTGGGACTACAGACGCTGAAACAGCTGACGAGTCCTCCTCTAATGCTCTGAAACTGGAATCCTTCCACTCCAGTGTGGCGTTTATTCAGCCATTAAACCAAAAGTGACCTTCATTTAGTTAATAAGTTCTATATTTTTTAATCACGAGTCGTGAATTTGGATCACAGCCAATTCTCTTTTTTTAATCATTATGAAATATTTCCTCCCCCCACATGGTCACTCCTTTGTCTCCTCCCTCGCAGGTATTACCATCACCTGTACACCAACTACTTGCCCACGAGTCTGAAAGGGATGGTGGACCAGCTGATGAACTGTGAGGACATACTGATGAACTTCCTGGTCTCTGCTGTCACCAAGCTGCCCCCCATCAAGGTCACCCAGAAGAAACAGTACAAGGAGACCATGATGGGACAGGTACGAGCCGCTTCACAACCTTCTTGTCCATTTTTAAAAGCTGCCTGTCGAGTTTTTATTAAAGGAAATTACACACAGGAACTCGTATCCTGCTTTTTATTCATATAAATTGTTGTTCATGCTGAGCCGGCATTGTTTTCTCCCCATGTGTAACGGCTGGGTGTCACAGCCTTCTCAGCGGAAATGAACTCTCGCCGCTTTATGAACAGCATGAATCATTCTCCCAGAGTTCTTTGGTACGACCCGTGAGGGGGGAAGGGGGGGGGGCAGGACCAGTCACTTCCTGTGTAGTGGAGTTCTGAGCTAGTCATGGTTTCCAGTGGGATGTGATCCTGCTGATGATTTATTATTATTAGTCAGTGATGGTTTTCTCTCTTACTGATAGTTGGTGGAGAGCCTTAAGGGGAGGGGGGGGGGGGGGGGGGGGTTGGGTTTGGACCCCAAATTAGTTCATTAGAAAAACGTGCATACCAACACGTGCTCCAGTGGCCCGTAGGAAGGCATGTTGTTATTATCCGTCTTTGAGCTGCTCTCAAGCATTAATGAGTCACTGTTGCCATGACTAAACTATTTTTTGTCCCCCCCCCGCCCCCCTCGTTCCCAACAGTCTTCCAGAGCCTCCCGCTGGGCCGATCCCGACCACTTCGCCCAGCGGCAAACCTGCATGAACAAGTTCGCCAGCTGGTTTGGCGCCATGCCGCTGGTCCACTCCCGGATGAGACTGGACCCCATCCTGTTCAAGGACCAGGTCTCCATCCTCCGCAAGAAATACAGGGACATCGAGAGGCTCTGACAGGACCCCACGCGGGGGGAGGCGCAGGAGAGAGACCCTGTGGAGGGCAGGAGGACGAGCAGGACCCCGGCGGGGCGCTGACCCCCCGCCCGGCGCATCGGCCAATAGGAAACGAGCAGATGGCGCTTGGACAAAAACACAAAACGACAAGCGCAAACACAGACGGGCGGACGCGGCCATCCGTGTTTCACGAATGTGAGAAAGACGCCACCGACGGGCAGAACTCGGATAGAGTATTTTTTTGTACAACGTGGACAGGGACGACACACGTGCAGGACGCTAGAAGAGGGAAGGCGTCCAAGATCGCGACCCCCAACCCCGCCATGAATCCCACTGGTCGCCCCTAGCAACAACCCCCAGCCACCCCCCCTTTCACGCTGCATCAGGATGTAACACGGAACTACCAAAACCCCTGCTTTATAGCCCGGGACACCCTGTTCTTTGGCTGATTTCATCACACCCCTGGTACTGAGGGGTTTATTATTTCCCTTCTCAAGGCAAAAGAGGTCAAAGTAGTTTCCAAGCTGTCGTTATTACAAAGACGCCGTTATCTGTTAAAATTCTTGAGTATCAACGCACATCCGTGAGCCTGAAAGCATCCTGTCCTTCCTTTCCTCGGTTCCTTCCTCGACGTGCTGATACGGCTTTTATTACGGTCCATCTGGTCCCTGTAATCACTCAGATGAGTTAGAAAAACATTACATTTCACGTCCCATTTTCCTGTCACACCGGCCAAGACAGTTGTACTTTTTTCCTCATCTTACTTTCATCTTTTATTTTCCCCTTTAAACTTTCCATACTTTCCCTCGTGTGTGTGTGTGTGTGTGTGTGTGTGTGTGTGTGTGTGTGTGTGTGTGTGTGTGTGTGTGTGTGTGTGTGTGTGTGTGTGTGTGTGTGTGTGTGTGTGTGTGTGTGTGTGTGTGTGTGTGTGTGCTGTGTGTAAAGAACCTTGAAAAGTTGGCTCATCCAACCATAAGCTCAGGCGGAGTACATTTTCCCTGAAATGAACATTTGAGGAGGAAATGGAGCAGAACGTTGCATTCTAACCCCGACTCGTTGTGCCCGTTCATTTCTCCCTGCGACGCCCTGCAGCAGCGTCCTGGCAGCGAGGAAATGAGATGAAATGAAATGTGTGTCCATAGCAGGTCTTTAGTGACCAGCGTCCAGCACCATTTCGCAGGAGAGAGCATCCGTGGCGTTGTGACATCAGGGTCAGGGAAGTTCTTTTTTTTATTGCACATCACGTTGCCTCCATCAGTCCGTGATGCCTGGACGCTCCCGCGGTGAATTATTCTGGTCGTCAGTGCAGTGCGGCTCTCCTGCCACAGCGATTTATTTATTTTATTTCCCTCCCTGACATATTGGAGGACCTCAGAGCCATTAAATTGACAAAAGCTCCTCTCTCCCATTTGTGGAGGCAGAGATGCGTTCGGGCTTCAATTAGGTTGTTCTATTTCATTTGGAGTGCTGTTTTATTCCCGGGAGACAAGCTGTCGACGGCTCCCTACATTATGGACCATTGTGTTGTGAAAGCAGTGACCCACAAACACGACCTTCTAGCTGATGCTCTAAAACAGCCCCCCCCCCCCTCGATTGTCCCTCAGTCAAAGTGGCCGTCAAAGCGCCTGACCTTTAGCACCTTGTTTTACCTCGTTGGTATTTGACAACCACGTGGAAGGAGGGCTGTTGTCTTTGGGTCTGCGCAGCACGCCTTTAGTGGCCTTTGTGTCCATTAGTAATTCAGCATTATGCCTCAGCCAAAAGTGTGTGTGTGTGTGTGTGTGTGCGTGTGCGCGCGTCGGATCTGTTGATGAATAGTCGTCTTTGTTAATTGTCTTTTCCACATTATCATTTACCGTTTTAGTATTTTTTTCATTGATTTGCTTCTACAAATAGTTGACACACACGTTTGTTGCCTTGTTTCGTGCTCTGAAGCTCTTCTGTCGTGGCACGTATCAAAGGGAGCTGGACGATCAAGTTTGTGTGTTTGTCCCCTCCCATCATTGCTTTGGGTATCATGCTTGTGTTTACGTCGTGGGGCTTCAGGTTTGGAGTGTTATTGTTTGCCGGGAGAGATTCATGATGCTTTAATGTGGAGTCACAGCAGCATCAACGTTCATCAGCTGTGCTCCTCACTCCGTGTGCATCTGGTCCCTGGTTCATGTCCACAGAAACATATTGTCTGAATTCAATATCAAGGCTTTTAGCCCAAGCGCGTGTGTGTGTGCGTGTGTGTGTGCGTGGATCATCTCGAGAGAACCACCTCCCCCACATTCGCTGATCCTTCCATTTCAAATCCTGGCGACTCTCAGCACTGTACATAGGCATATATTTATTTTGTGAGAAAGAAGAAACAACAGGCGCAGTGTACAAGGCGGGAGAACATAAGAGGGGAGCTAATGGTATTTATTCAGTTTATTTTCAGCACGTTGTGCACATTAATCCACAAAGATGCCGATTTACAGCTCACGTTTTGCTTTTCTGGGGGAACCCGTCTCGCTCTTACGCCGACAGAAGTCCCCACCAGAGATGGAAGATGTTGGGAGACATAAAGTTCAGTGTGAACTCTTGCAGCTCGCATACACCGGTGATCTAGAATTGGATTGGGACGCACAATCCCGGCTCTCTGCAGGAGTCAAATTGCAAAGTCCCAATAAAGACCACAGCAACTGACTCACAGGAAAATCATAAGCAGATGGGTCCTCTGGACCAGATGGAAACATTTTCTGATTCAGTTGTATCATCTTCCCCCCCCCAAAATGCATTAGAATGATGGATGTGAGGCTGTGACACAGTTCTTTCTGAAGCTTGGTTTCAGGTCCGATAACTTGGCAGGAGAACCTCGCGCCACCTCTCAATGCGTCAGAGCCCAGAACCTAAGAGTGTGATGAATGGGGAAAACCTCTGCATCCGCTTCTAAGAGGCCCCCTGTTTGATCAGAGGGGGCCATTATGCAAGTATTCATGTTGTGCTTTGAAACAGATGGAAGGAGGTTTACCCAAAATGTGCCGTTTGGTTTGGTGTTTATAGTCAGCTGGAGACTCGCCTGTTCTTGCTTTGTGCCTTTTTATCAACATGTGACTTCCTGACATGCCGAGCACAGTCTGTCCCAGACTTGTTGATTCCAGTAGACGGGCAGGAGGGGCCCCTGAATGGGGGGGGGCCCCGACGGCCCTGCCTTTCATACACTGGAGGAGTCACCGCTTCCATTTCCCGTATTAAAGCGCCGCGCTCTCATCTTGGTGTTTACGACCACTTCCTGTCTGGGATTATTTATCAGTGAATCGGCCGCATGGCTTTACCAATCAGTCCGTTGATCCGTTGTCCCGACGCCTTCTCCTCCCTCCTACCTTGTAATTAACAGAAGACTTTTATAGAGGTCACAAATGAAATAGATAAATGCCAATTTTGTAAGAATGATTTATAAAAAAAAAATAAACTCATATTTGATGATAACTTTTTCGCCATGTCCCATTTTTATAATAGGCTGTTTAAATCTGTCTCAAAATATAAAGCACATTATACAGAAGTGTAATATGGTTTAAGCTAATGATTTTTTCCTTCCGAACCTGCATTGTGTAAAGACCCGCCCTACTGAGCCTGTGATTGGCTGGTGGTAAGTTTTTACCGTTTGTAAGAAGTAATTTCATCTAAAACCCTTAAGCATTCTCTTAACTTCTTCCTTTCTTTGTACAGTGGGCTTTGTGTGTTTTGGAGGAACGTGATCGTGCACCTCCGGGAAGGACAGCCCTCAGTCATAAGAAGTAAGTAAGCGAGATCACCATCATATTGTCATCAATAACTTAAAGTCAGTATGAAAGTATGTTAAAAAAGGCATTTGTATCACACACACAGTACTGGCTCTCCATCAAATATTACAAGTTAGTTCTGTAATCGGTGCTCTAATTGCAGCTAGATCTTTTCTAAGTAACGCAGTGCATCCAATGAGGGCTCTGGCTGCAGGGAGAACAATGAGTTCTCTCTATCAGCATAAACTGAGGAATGCATTGCTTTAATTGATTGTACATTCTTATTGCTGATTGGATCTTCACATCAAACGTCAGTATTGTCGGCGCAGGGGACTTGTGTCACTAATTTGATTCATCAACTTCTTTGATTAATATGAATACGGCTTGAAATCCATTTAAGAGCTTTCATAACCTACTAATTAGAAAACAGGCTTATTAATAGTTTGTAATGCATTCAAAGTCCCACAACAAATCTATGTTATTACTGCTCATTATTACGTAATATATATATATTTTCAAGTTTTAATCTCAGACCACACAGAAGTGGTTCATTACTGCATTCATTTGTTTTATTTTTGACTCTGGCGGTGATCTGTCCTTCCTCAGGATATATATATATATATCTATATATATAGATATAGATATATATATATATATCTATATATATAGATATAGATATATATATATAGATATATATCTATATATATAGATATATATCTATATATATATATATATCTATATATATAGATATATATATATATCTATATATATATATATCTATATATATATATATCTATATAGATATATATCTATATATCTATATATATATATATATATCTATATATCTATATATATATATATATCTATATATATATCTATATAGATATATAGATATATATCTATATATCTATATATATATCTATATAGATATATAGATATATATCTATATAGATATATAGATATATATCTATATATATATATATCTATATAGATATATAGATATATATCTATATAGATATATAGATATATATCTATATATATATATATATCTATATATAGATAGATATATATATATATATCTATATAGATATATATATATATATATAGATATATATATATAGATATATATAGATAGATATATATATATATATCTATATATATCTATATATATATATATAGATATATATATATAGATATATATATCTATATCTATATATCTATATATCGATATATAGATAGATACTCTCATAACACATCTTACATATTATGTGTGTGTGTGTTAAATAATTCAGAGCATAGCTGGGGTCAGACAGCAGCATTCTGATGCATATCTGAGGCCACACGGATCTAGATTTGAGCTCCTGTTTGAGTTGAATCGTGTGCAAATTCTTCTCCTTTTCTCTCTGTCATACTCATTCTGTATTTAGTTATAAGGTGTGTGATAAATGTAATGTTTTACAGATGAAAAGCTCCATCAAAAATCAAGCCTGGCCAGTATCAAGCCTCTAAGATTAGGAAATAACTATCTTGCCTTTAATTTACTATGGGATGGGGAACATTTTGGTTCTTACCTTTGCACTGAGGCAATTTATTTCTAACTGGCAAAATAACACAATTATTTCTGCAGTAAAACCAAACCTTAAAAATCGACAGCAACATGTAGTTAGTTGTATAATTTAGCAGAATTCATAACAAGGCAATAAGAGTCCAATCAGAGCAGAGAATAGATGGGTTTACATCAAATTAAAAAAGGCAGATGAATAAGACAAGACTCATTATTTTGCCACATGTCTTTCTTATTAAAGTGTTTAGGGGTCATAAAAAGCATTCCATTTTTAGGGCTTCAAACTATTCCAATACAAAAGTTAGCAGATTTTTAGGATAAAATATATAACATAGTGTGTCTCTACAGGCATAAACCTTTAAGCTTGAACCTACTAATAGATAAAACATAATATATCAACTCTTCAGATTTCGTCAAACTCAACGTTGATTGAAATGCAGAATATTGAGCTCGACACAATGTGGTCTGCCATCAGCCACTCACCCCTCCCTCTCAGGGTTTAATTTAGTTTGCATCTGTTGCTTCATGTCTTCTGGAAACGGGTTGATTTTTCCAATGTCTCAATTTCTTTAAAGTGCAGCCTCAGTCGGTGGTACCCTGTCACACGTTCAGTTAATGACCAAATCTCTGTGTGTGTGTGTGTGTGTGTGTGTGTGTGTGTGTGTGTGTGTGTGTGTGTGTGTGTGTGTGTGTGTGTGTGTGTGTGTGTGTGTGTGTGTGTGTGTGTGTGTGTGTGTGTGTGTGTGTGTGTGTGTGTGTGTGTGTGTGTGTGTGTGTGTGTGTGTCAGTCTCAGCTCCTGACAGCCAGCATGGCGTTGATTTCCCAGATGAGTTTGCGTAGTTGGTCCATGATCTGCTTCAACTGCTGATTCTTCTGCTTCAGCTTCTGCACGAAAAATGACAGTAAACAAAACTTATTTAAATGAAAATCATGGAATCACAAGTGTTGTCCTTCATGGGGTGAAGACAAGTAGCTTATCGTTGCCTGTTGACCTCTCCCAACATCAATCTTAGCCTCTGCTAATCGCTAAGCTAACAGTCAGTCAGTCTCCTCTGAATCCGACGGCAGAATGAAACCAGGCGCAGGAGGCCCGACGCGTGCTGCCTTTGAACAAGTAACCCGGGGCAAAAACGAGCAGGCGAGGCCCACCACAGCTACGTACTCTGTGGGGGGGGGGGGGGGGGTAGTGAAATCTATTAGGATTAAATCCATCTCGCTCCTTTAGCTGTGACTAATTAGCAGCCAGTGCTGCAGAAGCACCTTGAGCCATCGATTAGACACAGCTCTCTTAATATCAACTGTTTAGCTGATTGTCCTTGAAGATATTCCAAAGTGGAACATTTGGAGGCCTTCCAGGCTTTCTGTCTCGGGGGGGGGGGGGGCTCTCACTCTTCTCCCCCCCGCTTCTCGCGTCGACTTTCACTTTAATCCCCTGTGCGTGTGTATTACATGGGATGTGCCTCATTAGCATGCAGGTTCTTACTGACTGGCATCACAGTGGTTGCCGATATTGTCTCATTAATAAAAATACTTCAACAATTATACAACCCTGTTCCCTTATTTTTACCGTGGAGTTAAAAAAAAACAACCTGCAATCGCCGATGTTTTCTAAGCCATAACGGGAAGATTTGGGTATTAAGACAAAATGCGCTACTTTGGATCCAGAAATGTCATTTTTCACAGTGGAAATATCGAGGCAGAAAAGCCTTTTCAGCACGTTCATCATAAAAAGCTGGCTGGCGTATCTTGATATTTGAATAAAAACACTGTGCTATTATCACAGAAGATGTTCTGCATCCTCAGGGAGATATAATGCCATTCACAGCCTGGTAATTAGTGTAACTGATCCTTCACACCTATGATGGGATGTTTTAAAAAAGGGCTCTGAACCAACTCCGAGTGAGTGACTGCACATGGACACCACTGTGTGTGAGGGATCCAATCCATGGGCACCAATACTGACCTGATTACAGCCCAAACTAATCCAATTTTTATGTTATTGATATACTTGCTGGCTATTTCTTTACTAACCATTTTCTACTTTTGTCAAAAACCTTGCCTTCAGTAGACAAACACGGAATTTTAACATTTTCTGTTGAAAACAAAGTGCTGACGATCAACTCATTGATTTTGTCCAACTGCTGAGCCACTTCCTGTTTATGCACCACAATGAATGCAGTAGGCAAAACCGCTCCGACATGAAACTAACAGACTACTAACCCCCCAGCCGACTACAACCCCCCCCTTAAAGTTGTAAACCCAGTGGATTCTGAAAGAAAAGTTGCACTCCATGTTATTAGGACATACTGTATTTTCGCGACTATAAGGCGCACTTAAAATCCTTTTTTTTTCTCAAAAAACGACGCGTGCGCCTTATAATCCGGAGCGACGTATATACGGATCAATTGGTTGTCCCAGCGCTGCCTCTCGATGGACCAAAGCATTTACCAAGAATGTTTTCATTCAGAGATGTTGTTAATATCCACATTAAGGTTTGAACAACGTTACCATGGGAGTGAAGAGTTTTCACAACGCTTAACAAAGTTTGATTTAGCACAGATCAAGTGGATGCATAACGTTTTACTGCAGTATCTTCTATTCCAGGCGCCCTATATAGGAAAATAGTTCTAAAATAGGCGATTCATTGAAGGCGCCTAATAGTCGCCAAAATACGGTAGTTATTATTCTCTAAACTACATCAGGCCGCAACAATTTTGATAATTCATGATTTCAGTTGATCAACTTCTATTTTTGATGAAAATACTGAAATATTTGCTGTTTTTACTTTTACAGTTAATGGACTAAACAATTAATTGATGAAACTTTGTTGCAGCGAGCTTTTTATAGAAGCATATTTGAAGGAGCCAACAATGATTGACTGTAAAAATATCTTTCAGAAACACAACGCCTGATAAAAAGGAAAGTTGCATCTTCTGATAACTCATCAACATCCTGACTCTCTGATGCTTTGCTTCCCCAGCAGCTTTCGGAGCTCCATCGTTAGCTGAAGCTTTTAAAGAAGAAGATTGAGATGACACGGATGAAGAGCTGTTACTCAAACCTCCTCTTCCTCGCCCCAAATCACATCAAAGAAGCTGTGGGAGACAGTGACTTCTTCATCAAAATCACTTCATTAAAGTTCTGCATCCTGGACTTCACCTGAATCATATTTAACTCTATTCAGAAACTCACATCACGTGACTGTTGCAGATTGCCTTCAATTCAAAGTAAACGGATTTAAAACAACACGACGTGGTGATCTTTGGCAAATGTGGGCCATCGAACAACAAGCGCCGTCAGGCTTACAACATTATATAATTGGCATCTATGTTAATTAATTCTGCATTAGCGCCACATTAGGAGTTTTTTTTTCTCCTTTTTTCATATCCGTTAAACATAGAGAAATCGAGTAATCTTATAATTATTATTTGAATAGGCTAAGGTATTAATCGGCTTTTAACCCTTTTGACTACGATTAAAAACACAAGCGCCACGCTCTCCGAGCGCATTAGGCACCGTAGCGATGCTTTTTGATGAGGAGCTGAGATTATAGCAGGGAAGAAACTACTCGGATTAAAACACACACACACACACACACACACACACACACACACACACACACACACACACACACACACACACACACACACACACACACACACACACACACACACACACACACACACACACACACACACACACACACACACACACACACACACACACACACACACACACGGAGGGAATTTATCAAGTGGAGCGAAGACGTTCCTTCACTCAGGATTCCAGCTCTAATCCGCCCTGTCGCTGGCGACTCAAATCGCAGCTTTGACTCAGACGGATCTGGCTGCGAATTACAAGTGTAAGTGTCTGTGAGTGAGGAGAGGGGATTAGGGAGAGGAGATGGAGGGGGTGGGGGGGGGGAGGAGACTAGGAGAGAAGATGAGGAAAAAGTAAGGACGAAGCAAGGGGGCGGGGAGAGAAAAAGCAAATGGAGGAAGGAGGAAGACGGGCAGCGAAAGATTAAAGGCAACAAGGAGCCGTGGGGGGGGGGGGGAGGGGGGGGATGGGTTGGATCCAGTTTCATCCACTGCCGTCAATTACAATTGAGATGTGGTCATTTTTGCCGTCTCATGCCTCAGCCCATGGCTGGAGGTAAACTGCCTTCTGTGACTAACGGTGTAAACCAAACTCACCTTCAGCGCACAATAAGTGCCTCGAGAAATCAAGCACTTTAAGGGTGAAGTAGCTTCCTGTGGTTTTACTGGAGCTTGTACACCGCTGATAGCAGAGCCAGCGAGGGGGGGGGGGTAAATGCATTCTACACCTGGTAGGTCAAATGAGAGCACATCGGATGCAACAAATCAGTAAGTATCATAATAATCTGTGCATAAGTACCTGCAAAGATCCGTCGAGTGATTCAAACAATAAAATGCAATAGAACTTCCTCCCGAGACGAGAGAAGAACGCGACATCCTCCCCTCCGCTTTAAAATGCCTTACATTCAACGAGGCTGAGGGAGGGAAAAAAAAACAGTAAAATAGTGTCTTGGCAGAAACTCAGATCTTATCTGATTAAATGACATGGTTTATAATTTGTGTGACTGAAACTTGGAAAGGAGCCTCAACTATGTGGATCGGTGCCTTTCCAGAAACAATTGATCTTCTAGATTATGCAAAAATGTCCTCAAATGCAACTCCCTACTAGGCAAATTCTAGGGGCGCCATTCTTCAGAAAGAGAAGCTTGATGTATTAACGGAAATCCACAAACCGGACGGTTGTGCGTCAGGATTCGATAGCCGAGCCGTTTAAGGACAAAAACTCTTCAAGAGGCCAACATGCATGACGGAGGCATCACATAGAGTCTACTCACTCTCCAAAATAGAGTGCTTTCAATTCAGAATTAGGATTTTGAAGGTTGTCGGGTCAATCGGGAACGCTCCCAGAATGCATTTCGGCAGGATGCAAGCGCTTCTAAAAAAAAAAAAGAAAAACAAGAATGAAATGCAGCTTTTAGGAAAAGCACAGGGTCCACTCGGAGGTACAAAGCCCAAGTGAGTAGTGGGATAAGTAAGCTGCTTACTGCTCTGCCCGGGGAACGCGGTGCCGCTAAGTGGGCCCTGCTTCGCCATCTGACTGGACCCACGGGGAGAAGGGCCAGGCAGCTTTCATTTAAGAAGGGAAAAAAAGCCTTAATTGACTTCATAAACTTCGTGGCGCTCTCCCAACTGGAAGGTTTAAGTGCAAGTGTGTTCCATGTTTGGCGAGGGCTTTCCCAGGGGAATGAAGCCCTTTAAAAGGGATTCTGAAGGCAGATAAGAGCCCTCTCTTCCAGTGGTGGCAGAAACACAATGGCCACGCTGTCATCCCTGCACGCCCCTAGCGACGGGACTCTTTCAGGGCGTCCTCGGCACTGAGGTGGACACGCTGCGCTGTCAGCCGACTGCTGCGATCGATTTAGCCTTTCAGAGGTCCCCCCCCCCCCCCCGTGCCCTCTCCTAAGCACCAGGCGGCTCCGCCAGGTAGTCCCATCGACTGCACTTTCCTTCGGGATTCGGCTCCCTGGGATTATGAATGAGGGGCAAGAAGGTCGTAGGGCAGTGGCTGTAAAACCAATGATGGGCGGTCATGCCAGCAATTTAAATATCAGAAAGATGGCTCATCAAAGCAAAATTACAGCTTTGTTCACTGGGTTGTGGGGCCAAGTGTGATATACAACCTGCACACCGCATGTCCCATAATGCAGCAATTGCCATTATCGCGCATCTGAGAAGATACAATTAGCTTTTGTGGCTTGGTGCATGTCGACCATCAAACTAAATTCAGGAGAGCAAGATGGCTCATTCTTTCACTGCAGTAGATCCGGAACAGCAGCTAAAGGACTAATAAGAGGTTCAAATCCCAAGCTTCTGGGTTTCAAGGTGTGTTGACCTTTTAAAGCACAGCCAAACAGATGACAGTTACAGCCCTGAGGTACAGGTGGAGCCCAACAAACATCATTTATGAGTCCAAAACCAGATCAATATATACACCGAAAAACTGACAATATAAATATATCCACCAAAAGAAAACAACTGAATATCAAAACACCAAATACACACTTTCTGGCAATGACCTTGCACATGTGGTTATTAAAGAACATTAATATTATTCAGAGGCTGAATACAGTTGAACAGTGAACAAATGATCAAGGACAGTGGTGATGGAAACATTAAAACTAATATCAAGAATAGATTATCCTTATTTTCTTGAAAGAAGGAGGTAGGAAAAGAGAACAAGCGTGTTACCTGTAATGCAAACACTTTCTCAAGTTCAAATGGGAATATTCCTGCCAACACCTGAGCAGCTTTCTCTTTACTGGATAAACAAAGACAAACTTAAAATGATGACGGAGTGTGAAGAAACGCTGGAGATTAGGTGCCATTTGGCCATTTGTGCTGTACAACGCGTCAGAACATTTAAAGAAAGGATCCTTAATTACCTCTCGACTCCAACAAAACAAAGCTGAACCTGTAAAACCTCATCAGACCGTTTACACCCCCTTCACAGCCTCACAGTGTGTTGTTGCTGTGCTCCATATAAATTAGTCACCATTATTAGTGCATCGTATTATAGAGCGTTGGTATGGTTTGGATAAGGAGACGAGAACCCCTTTTTTCCCCCTGATACTGATAACCAACAATGGCTGATCCATTTTGGGAGATACAGATCCCTTTATTGTTTTGGTCCATTCGGGTTGCTGCCACTAACCCAGCATGCTCCCAACCGCACATCATCCTTTTCCTTTGTTACAGTCATTAAGTCTTTTTAAACATACAAGGACCTGTCCAGTCTCCAGGTCAAGCTTATAATGTTCAATGTGGCAATTAAAACCCCAAAAGAAATAATCAATACCTGCATAGCATTGGGTTCAGTGTTTCCTCTACCAGTTTGTCAGGGCCACAAGAAGGTTGTTCTGCAACAAGGCAGCTGAAGTGTGTCAGAATTGCACTTAAATAGCAACAAGTGAAGTGAAGGGAAAGCCGTATAGCAAATAAAGGTGATGAAATAGGACGACAGAGGACGAGGGATTTTGTGCCCAAGAAGAGGGTTTTCACTTCAATTCAAAGATATGAACCACTTGATTTGATGAAAAGCATTAACTTTTTTTTTTTTTAAATATAGAGTTTGCTTTGATGGAAACAAGACATGTTTCATCAAAAACAATTCCTTATCATTCAAACAAATGAATTAGCTGCTCCACGACTAACGAACTGCCACAATACAGAAAAAAAACCCCACTCCAACTTACTTAACCCCTTCATTTCAAGTCAACAGTCCTAATTGCTTACATAGCTCTTAAACAGCAACACAGAGCAGAAATAATTGGGGTTGAACGTGACACTAAATGCAGCAAAATACTAGGAAAACACGTATTCTCAACAAAAAAAAACAGCTCTAATACCTCCCCCACAAGAGCTTTGCAGCTACACTGCCCCTCTGACCCTGCAAAACAATTAAAAAGCCCTTGGCATACAGGAGCTTCTAATGGGCCACATAGAAGACTGCTAATAAGACAGAGGTACGAGCACCCGCTGTGCACAGACTGCTAATTCTGGAGCCTGAACACAGGAAGATGGGGGGGGGGGGAAACAGAGGAAAGGAAGGTGGCAGTGAATCAGAGCAGGATGAGAGCGATAGCTGCAGCCCGGTCCCATCCCGGTTAGGAGGTTGCGTTTGTTTATCACGAGGCCCCAGCTGACTCCCAGCCGGCTCTTCAGATAAAACTAACCGCCAGTGCCACTGGAATCCATTACACGCGTCGGGCCGGCAGCTCGCTCGCTCGGGTCTGGAGAGGAGTCAAGAGCAGAGCCAGACAGTGTGTGGCTTCTCTATTGGAAATTACAAACATCAGCCCTGCTTTTAAATGTCTCCCTCTATCATTTGAGTAAAAGAGGACCGACACAGTAATTAACGGGGTATTAAAAAAACAAAAACAAAGCATGCGGAGCGGTGAGGGAGGGAGAGCAGCCGCAGAGTGGGAGAGATAGTAACTAAAAGGGGGGAGAGAAAGAGAGGAGCTGTGGAGAATTAATAACAGGCCAGATCTCTCCAAGGCCTCCTTAATGGGCTGTGACAGGAATTTATTCACACTTAGGCTGGTATTAAATCAAACGCGAGGCGAGTGGCAGCGGCAGGCTGCAGCAGGGGGGGGGCGGGGGTGGGGGTGTCTGAGGCAAACGGTGCGGGTCTGCCATGTCCTCCCGTACCCCTCCCCGGCTGGAGGGTCATCACCGAGGCCCCCGGGGTGGGTAGAAGAATGGAGGGATGGAGCGGGAAAGGGAGGTAAGAGCGGAACAAACGATGAGTGACGTGCCAACGACGAGACGGCCTGTCCCACGCCACAGATGGAATGATCATCAAGTAGCCCGCGGAGCCGCAGTGAATCACCCTGCAAAATGCACCGTCACTCAGCCAGACTGCCAGCCGCTCCATCAGTCCGCCGGTTCCCGCCGAGTTGGAGAACTCGCTGCAGACAGCTGGGCGCAGAACGCGAGCCGAATAAACAGGAAGCCGCCGTCCAAGTTAGTGCTCTCTCAAAATTCTACTGGCGAGCGGCCTCGTCAATTTCTCTTTTTTTTTTTTTTATTATTTTCCTCCATTAATTGGCGCGTGCCTAGTGATGCCGGATATTTATCTGGGCTGTAATTTGTAGTCGCTGGGGTGCCACAGAATTGGGTCTGTTGTGCAGAGCAGAACGAGCATGGATGACTGGGGACCCTGAATTGATATGCACCATCACATTCTACGGCACCAGAGGTCTGCAGCAAAGAGATTGAGCAATCGCAACCCATTAGGCACCAATGAATTATGGCTAATGCGTCTTAAACATTTATGCAAACACGGCTGACTTTCACACATGTTTAAATAGACTTTACCCCTTCGAGCACATACATGAACCGCAACTTACTACACGCATGAGAGCGAGCACAACATGTAGGATCAGTCAGAAGTGGGGTTGTGGGGGATGGTAAAAGCATGTTCTAGTATATATTGTCACACACAGCATACTAAAGACAATTTTGGAGAAAGATAGTGGTGATGCACCCTTCTCTACGCCCCCTCCTCCCATACACACCCCTCCTGCAACGCTGGGCAGATTGCATCACCATCCGTCAGCCAGGCTCCGACAAAACAGCAATTACCCCAATCGACAGATAACGAGAGCAAGGCTATCACTCACAGCCAGGACACCCCATAAAGCAGCCAGACATTACCATGGAGGAGCCATTTATCTGCCTCTCCTCCACCTTCCACTGTCACTCCACCCGGGGTGGCGTATCCAGAACATTTTTACTGGGGTGGCCAAGATGGGACACAAAGCTAGTGTGGGGTGGCCATGGTAGACGGCGCTGTCCCCATTTAAGCAGCAATTTAACAGAACCTATATACAATCCGTTACATATACATAGGGCTGCAACAACGAATCGATGAAATCGATTAAAATCGATTATTAAAAGCGTTGGCAACGAATTTCATTATCGATTCGTTGTGTCGCGCGACTATTATGTTTGAGTATTAAAAGAAAGTTGAGCGCTCGCGCAGCAGAACAGAAGAAAAAAAGCTCCGCCCAGCAGAGCGTTGTTAAGAAAAATAAAAAAGAGCAGAGCTGAGGTAAAGGAAAGACCATCGGAGAGACCTGTGATACTGTTCTGAAACATGCGGAGGCAGAGAAACCAATGCGACCTAAATCCTCCCAGGTATTTCACACTGAAATGGGGGGTGCGGGTGCTAGCGGGCAACGGGGGGGCGTTTTCTTTGCAGCGCCAGTCGTTCTAATCGCCGCGCTCGACTTCAAGGTGTAACCTTTATTATTGTTCGGTCTGAAACAGCGCGCCCAGTGACGGGTGGTGCAGCAATATTGATGTCCGGGTGGAAATCAGGAGAAAGGTCGGTCCGGGAGATTTTCGGGAGGGGCTTTGAAATTCGGGAGGGTTGACATGTCTGATTGTAAGATATGCAAAAGCGACATGGCCTGGCACGGGAGCACCACGGCGATGATTCATGATTTTGTGCCTAATATATTTAATTTGGTGGCTGTAAAGTATACATCATGCGATGTGTGTATGTTTTTTGTGTTAGTCCATTTTATTTGCTTACTTATGGATGTTCAAGGAGCAATCTGCAAAACATATTTAGAAAGTGCACAGTCAGTTCTATTTTTCAATAAAGGGTTGGAAATTTATGTTTTTAAATGTTTTATTTTTTTATCCCGATTCGATTATTAAAATAATCGTTAGTTGCAGCTCTACATATACATAAACAATGGTAACAAAACCAAACAAATCTTTACTCCAAACAAAGTATATACTATGAAGTAATGTAATGTAAACCTTTAAACTCTCATGAACAATAGAGGATTCTAGTAATAGTAACAAAGTGCAATAGAGGTAGCTAGTTCTTGCTTTTGCTCATTCTGCTGCTACAAAATGCTTTCACAAAGGGCCAAGACCACAAGACAAGACTTAAAGTCCAATGCAATGCCACCAGACCAAATATAACTAAAGGGTTAAGGTGCTTCTTCATAGTGTAACTTGTGAAAATTGTACATAAACAATTGTAACATAAACCAAGCAAACCTTAACAACACAAAAACGACCATTAGACAAATTCTGAGTTCATCTATCTTATCAGATGAATTTGCCTGTTTTGGTGATTGGTAGCAAAAAGTTTAATAAATTTGTCCATGTCCAGTGACTTTGATCTTCTAGCCTCAATGCTGAGAACACCCAGGTTGCTCAGTCTGTCATCTGTCATTGTTGATGAGTTTAAGAGCTGAGAAGCTGGAGGGCTATGGCTATCTTGCACAGAGGAAAAAGCTCGTGAAAAACATCCTTATGAGGTTAAAGGAACACTGCAAGTTCAACAATACCGGACAAGTTCGGCATTCCACTTTGCTGTTTCCTTTGCAAAAGCCTCCTTGTCTGCTGGAGTTCATGACTGAGTCACTTTCATAAAATTCTCCCAGGCGAAAAACTATTTCCTCTTGAAGGAAACATCTGCTTTTGGGGTCCAAAGCTTGTATTCCTCTCATTATTTCACAATTGTCTTTGGAGAAGCGCCTGTCTAACTCTCTAAGTATGGTGTCCACAATGGGGTAGAAGATCGTCCTCCTAAAGGAATCCTTGTCACCATCGTTACATTTGTGCTGACCCAATGTAGAGGTTATGACAGACCCAGCAAGTCAGGAATTTGAATGCAATTTGCTCTGCCTCTGCCTATTTAAACATCTAAAAATATGTGAACTGTGAAGATGAGCTAATTGATACAAACAAAAAGTCCTTTATCTCCAAGAGCAAATAGTCTTTAAACAGCCCTTAAATCACAGAGCAAATAAACAGCTTGTTCTTGTGTTCCACAGCTACCTCCCCCTGTATTAGCTCACAATCCAGAACCACCCTATGCACAGGCACAGGTAACACAGTCAACCCCATCCCCCGACTGAGGATACGGTCCCCGCTGTCCGTTTCTACGGAAGAAGGCAGGACGGACTCGATCATATAGGAATCATATGCCCCCGTGTCCCTCAATATCGTAACCGGGACTTTAACATCGCTACCCCCAAGCGACACAAAACCACTTCTGATAAAAGGGTGTTATTAAATCTAGACTGTCGCACTATATTTCAGACACTGTTAGCTCTATTGAACACACATCTGCAAACAAACACCCTCAGTCTTCAGTCCAGAAAACAGCGTTTCATATTTCATGGCGGTATCCTAATAATAAAAAAAAATTAAATGCTAACGTTCAACGCTTAACTTGGTTTGCAGGCTGCTAAGCTAGACTGAGGTCATGTGGACCGCATTTCAAAATGAAATGCGCCTCTATGTTAGGTATTACGGTAAAAGGGGCTGTACAGCCAAAAAGGCACTGATCATCATTTGAAGTGTCTTTTATCAATATTTGAACTCTCTTTAAATCAGATAGCAGATGGGTAACACTCTTTTGACACTTGGTCCTATTTCAAGCTGACCTCTTCTATTAACATGTACATTCACATAACATATTACTGTGTACTTTTTGAGATACTTGAAAGTAAAGTTAGTACTTTTGCCATTATATTCGTCTTTTTCTCAATCTTTGAACTATCTTTAAATCAGATAGAAACACTACCGGGTAACACTCTTCTGACACTTGGTCCTGGTCCATGTTGACCTCCCCTATCATCATGTAAAGATACATAAAATATTACTGTGTAGTTTTTGAGATACCTATAGGTAAAATTAGTAATATTGCCATTATACTCGTCTTTTTCTCAATCTTTGAACCATCTTTTAATCAGATAGCAGCCGGGTAACACTCTTTTGACACTTGATCCTATTTCAAGTTGACCTCCTCTATTTACCTGTACATTTACATAAAATATTACTGTGTACTTTTTTAGAAAATTGAAGATAAAATCAGTAATATTGCCATTATATTCGTCTTTTTTCAATATTTGATATATATATATATATATATTTTTTCCCAATCTTAACCAATCAGAATGCAGGATTTCATCTAGCCGTATTATTAGTACAATTAAAGTCCTACAATATTTTTTCTGTCTTTTAGTCAAGGTATAGTCTGAAGAAGTGTGTCTTTAGTGGCGGAACATGTAAAGACTCCTGGTGTCATCTGAAAGCTCATTTTACCATTTACAATTCAGGAAAGCAAAGAGTTTTGAGATTGAGAAAAAGACGAATATAATGGCAAAAGTACTAACTTTACCTTCAAGTATCTCAAAAACTACACAGTAATATTTTATGTTCCTTTACATGTTGATAGAGGAGGTCGACGTGAAATAGGATCAAGTGTCAGAAGAGTGTTACCCGGCTTCTATCTGATTTAAAGAGAGTATAAAGATTTAAAAAAGACACTTCAAATGATGATCAGTGCCTTTTTGGCTGTACAGACCCATTTACCGTAATACCTAACATAGAAGCGCATTTTATTTTGAAATGCGGTCCACATGACCGCAGTTAAGCTAGCCAGCTAGTGCAGTGTAGTTCGACTTTTAGCTGCTACTTAGTGCTAGATAAAAGTTTTCCTACATTCAGAGGGAACAACGATATAACTAAACATTAAATTTCCATACCTCTCAATCGATAGATTCCGGCGTTTTTATCGTTGTTGTGTCGTCGCTGTAGTAAACTGTGACCGTCCTCCTGCTTCACGGACCAGCGGCAGGTGCAATGCGCTAATCTCATGGGTCACGTGACCTGCGTGGCCAAACGTCCGCTGAACTGAAGTCAGCTCTCACAGCCTCAGTACGACCATTACTGTGTTAGTTAAAAATGTAAAACTGACCCTAAATCAGTTGTTCAGCTGTCGTCATTGATTGACAGCATTTCTCTTGTTTCTTGTGTTGACGAACTTGACCAACTACCTATCAGATCTGGGGTGGCCACAGGGGTGGCCAATGAGCTTTCAGGGATGGCCACGGCCACCCCCCAGAATCGCCATTGTCCACCCCAGGCTGATCTCCACCTGTTCACACGCACTTACCTTGAAGGGTGGGCTTCAACCAAATAGAGGCTCATGGATCTGGGGTTGGGTTCGGGGGGCGGGGGTGGGGGGGGTTACCACCTGTTCCAGAGTAAATAACACTGCTGGACTACATCCGTGGAACATGATGGAAACGTTAACATTGGACCCTGGAGAACAACTCTTTCCATTGTGCTGTTGAGGGACACTCTACTTCTGCGGTTCTTTAATAGCAGGAGGACAGGAGGACAGGAGGACAGGAGGACAGGAGCACACGCGCCACCTGCTGACTATCTCAAAATGCCAAACTCCTTTTACTTCAATAACAGGGGATGGGAACACGCCCCCTACCCTCGACTCAAGTGAGATAAACACACACACAGCGAAGAGACGGGGAGTGAGACCAAGCACCACTACAAGAGAATCACAAAACCTTTGAGCAACCTAAGACGAAGGCACAAAAAAAATAAAACCCAGAGAAAAATATGATCAGAATCCGAACACATTCATTTCACTGTCCAACAATGATGCAAACCGAGGGAATAGAGATGAAGTCAGTGGATTTAATCACCAAAGACAAAGTCACAGCATGCTTTTGGTGATGAGACAAATATAATATCACCTACACATGAGGCTTTATTTCTTCTTCTTATTTATCTCTCTCTCTGATGTGCAGGTGACGAGTGGGAGCTGATGCAGACCCCTCTCCCCTGAGGAGGGGGGGCACAGATGTTGGTCACCTTAGACCATATAAGTTGAAGCTGGAGAAGGAAAGCTTTGAGTATCCTTGACGCATCACTTGTATGTGTGTCAAGCATTTAATAAAAGTGTTGTTCAATGATTTCACACCGCTGCCTGCTTGTCTGCTACTGGCATGCATTCAATTCATTTTGTGCATAATTGGTCCCTTTTTAAACAAATGAGCCAATAGCACACAGTTTATAATGAAATGATTTAGGTCTTCAGACAGTTTGTGGTGACTGAGCACTGTTCCCAGTGGCATCGGTAGTAGAACTATCACGCTCTGCTCAACCCAATATTCTTGAGATGCAGTGCCAGAAGACAATGGCAGTGAAAGCTAAATGAATAAGGCTGGGGATCTTTTTTTTTAAATGGAAAAATGTACAGCAATAAATAGTCCATCTTTTCTGTTTCTATTTCTTCCTTTTGGCACTCAGCTATCTTTGAGACGAGCAGAAAGGGGTTTCAGGGATGAGGTTTTTTTGCCTCCTCAGTGGCCTCAATCCATTCGTTGTGGATGAACCCCTGAAGCCCTTTGAGTTTTAGACTGATGTGGTAGCGTTAGCACTTTTTATAAATTGCAGATACATCGATAATGAATATGATCCCAAGTCAAAGTTTAAATGTCAATAGGAAGATCCTCAGAAATCAATAGTGTTTCCACCACATGTTAAGACTCTCACTGGTTAACTCAATGGGTTCTTATGAGCGGCGCGATGGCATTTTCAAAGGTTACCTTAAAGTAAAGAGGCGCATGGTTTTAATTGACGCATCACACACACACACACACACTTCCCATTATTCCCTCCTGTGTGCAGAGAACAACGGTTCTCTCATCACAATGCTCTCTCCTGTCAGACTGCAACACGGGGGGTGTCTGTTCCAAGGTTGTCTCTCTCACAACAGAGCATGCAGACACCCCCATCCGTGGATTTAGTATCAAACACATCTCATAGAGATGCAGTATTTCATTCATATTTACTGCAGGGAGGGACTTACATTTTGAAAGAAAAAAAGCTTGCATGGAACTACGAGGCCAGCTCTCCTAAACCAGTGTGACACATCAGCTGCAGGGTTTGAGGCTCGCTTGGACTTCTCATCTTCTCACTTATGCATCAATCTTCTCTCAGCTTCCTGTTACAGCAGGCATCCTGTTTTCCCCGCTGCAGCTGAATTACATCAGTCTTCTGTTATTCCCTTTGAAGACCCTATCTGAATGTGAACCGCTTAACTCTGACAATCCACAGCTGTTTACACATCCATCAATGTGTTCTTTCATCAATCTTTTTTACCTCTCTCTCCTTTCCTGTACATCCTTGACTCCCTGCTACCACTTTCATTCCTTTCAAAAACAACACACACACGTTTCTCACTTGCAATTTTACTGCCCGTTTGTTTCTCTGTGCGTCGCTTTGTCCTTCACCCTCCACTTCACACATCTACTCACAGTGACAACACGGCCATTTGTCTGGTCATCCATCCATCTTCAAACACCTTTCCCACCTGAACAGTCCATTTCTCTCTCCTTTTACTCAACCCAGGCTTTCATCCTACTCCCCACACACCCACCCCCTCACCCAGCCCATCTATCACAAATCTTTCATCTGTCACTCCATCAACATTTTCATGGTAACATCTCTATGCCATTTAGCGCTCTTCTCAGACGTTTCTCTCTCTTTTATGAATCTCCGGTCCCGGTTCCCGCTGACTCGCCTCCCTTCCAGTCCACCATCGCTCATGCACAACTGTCCTATCTGGCTGGAGTGACTGCAGCAGATGTATCCGGGCCACAAACATCTGCTTCCCCCTGTACCGCTGTCTCTCTTCTATTCTGCTGATCAGCACTACCGATTTAACTCCCCAAAGCTTGCTGTCCTTATTGAGGCCTTAATGTGCAGCTGGGCAGCCTGGGCGACGTCGCTTGTGCAAACACACGAGGCGTGCACTGGATATCCGGGGGCAAGATTCAAAAAGCTGTGTGTCAGATGAGCTCAAGTTCCAGCTGCTGGGCGATATGAACAAACAAACACGGCTGTTCTGAATCTCCCTTAATAGAAAAACTACAAATACGTCAATATGCTACATTTCATGACAACCTGTCATATTAATAGATTAAATAATATTACCACGATTTTGGCATCAGCAGTCAAATAGTAAGACATCAGTGTTGTAAGCTGTAAAAGCCCCCATCTGGCCTCAAAGTAATTGAGAGCATTCCAACAGGGTGCAGGCTGCTTAAAGTCTGGAACATAATAGATAGATGATGTATACTCTTAACGAAGGAAACACCACTAATTAGGCAAGTGTGTTACCACCATCCAATAAAACACCAGAAATCACTGCGCCCCCCCCTTCAAATGTGCAGTGAACAACAAACAAAATGTGGGGATTGGTTATTTCAGTGTCTTCTATTTGATTAAGACTTTCTTGGTATAACGTGCGAGTAGTTTTTACAATTCTCTGGTAATTGGCTTGTGAAGCTATTTTAGCATATTAAAATGAGTTTGTAGCACTACGGAGGATTTATTTAATATGTCTCTTATTGTGCCATTAGGAACATTTGGCCACATGCTCCAAACAAACTCTGTGCAATTAGGGACGAGGACAGTTTCAAATTATTTAATAGTTTTCAAAATGTGTATTTGAAATTTGTTTTTGCACAGAGGAAATGCATTCAATAAGCTTGCTTGACATCAAGGATACACAAAACGCTGAATGCAAATACATTGAGCGGGACACTTTTAAGGGAACAGTGCACCAAAGTGACCTCTTAATAACCTCTATATAGGTATAATTTCAGATTTTTAGATTTAATTTCAAGTTCTAATCTTACACATCAGACTAATCATGAAGCTGTAGAGTTTAAGAGTTTTATGAAAGACAACTATTAAAATAAGTGAACTCAGCATCATTTGTGGAGTAGAACAAGGTGTTTCTGAGACAAACTGCATAGTAAGTCTTGCTGTGTGTTTAGGATGCAGAATGTGAGGAAAGCTTCCCTCAGCGTATTACAGAAGGCCCGCCTTCTCAATCGCTACATCAATCTCTGTATGTACTTGGATCATTTGGCAGAACTCAATTTGCATGCTAATGCTTTGCATGGAGGGAAGGTCATATTATAAACAAGGTAATATATCACGTCCATACACAGTCTCTAATAGGACTAAATTAAACTTTCTTTCAAGTCCAGTATTAATCCTGCACCGTGAGAGAATCTCTCAAAAACAACGGAGAAAAGAGTTTTGTTTACTTTTTTGCAGGAATGCTTGATGGTTTTTCCGTCCAGTTTTGCATTCAAAAGGGTTGGAATGACTTATTTATCTAACTCAATATCTGCCATCTTTAACCGTCCTCTTGTGAGTGCAGTTGAGCGTGAAGTTCGCAGCCATCTTTCGCTGCAGTGTTAACATTTAAAAGCAGCCAGGGGAGCCGCGCTCAGCTCTTAAAAGTAACCAGTTCTCATCTCTGACCTTGGACCATTATCATTGCGGCACACTCAGAGGGTTTGGCATGCACAATCGGCATGGAGCCACCACACAGCACACACACACAGAGAGAGCAAAGAAATTCAAACAAATTCATCACCGAGGAGGCAAACTAAGTAATGCAGAATTCCTTTTACGTGGGCCTTTGCAACGCTGCATTGTCCATAGCTGCTGTGCTCCAGTGAGATATGGGGCTGAAGTCTGGCTGCTCACCTGCATGGAGGCGGGATCTAGGTGCCATCGACCCAAGGGGGACATTTGCACACAGCGCTTTAATGTCATCTTGATGAAAAGTGATGCGGTGATGTTGGAGTTACAAAAAATATCAGAGGGGCGGGGTTTGTCAGTAATGAGAATCTGTGATTTGTCCACATGTAAATCAGCATGTTCTATAAGTCTTTGCCTTAATTCAGTGGTAAGAGTGACCTAGATGGGATTATCGCACCTCTCTTCCATTGATCCTTCCCCTTTTAATGATATCTACGGTGTTTTCTAAAGCAGCCGCTCAATGTATTGACTTTCAGGAACTACCTGTGAATACTGTTGTTTTTTTGTGCTAGAGCTGTGGTAATGCTGGATGCACAAATGCCTCCCTGCGGCGGAAGGGATGCATGAGAAATGAAAGCCTTAATGTTTTTCATTGCATCTCCTCATCTTACTTCCAACGCAGAGCCACAGCTTCACGCTAAAAAACCTCTACCCACCTGGTACCTAGTACTGTTAAGCACAGTGCACTGTGTATTCATCCCCAAGGTTCGCTCACACATGAACTCATCCCGTTTGTTAAAGCACACCTGCAGGTACCACGGTGACAAACCATCAAACTAAACTATTTGTGACTTTTTTCAGTGCGAGGTTAGTAAACAGTACCTCTAGTAACATTGATTTATTTTCTATGGTTGACATGTTTTATTCCATGACAGAAAACCTTTGTGCTCGTCTCGCAGATTCCCCTCGTTAGTCTGTAGCATGCAACCATTAACCATGACTCAGGATTAAATCTTTCACACTTCAAGTGAAGCTGTGTCAGTTTGAAGTAAAGCTCTCTGCACTCGTCAGTGTCATGAAAACAGCCTCCCTCCATCAGAGCTGAGCAAAATAATATCTGGCAGCGAATATATTCGTAAAAAAAGCTCTTAGGTGTGTTTGACGTCTGCCCCTTGAAATCCCTCCAGAAGAAAGTAAGAACATCTTTGTCAAGTTGCCAACGGTCAGATTGGTGTCTTTGATTTTTGCATTATGTTTATATAGTAAAAGTCACTTACTTATTTCTTTAATGGAGTGACAACTCTAATGCCGCTGTGATTTCCATATGAAGTTTAATAACAATAAAAGTGTAAATCAGATGTTTTCAATGGTCAAAGACACAGCTTAACCTCACAGAACCACTTGGCAGTAAGTTTTTCCGTAAAAAGGTTGTCGTTCCCACACCCGACATTACTCTAATAACTCGTGTTCCTTCACGCTGGGCCCCAGCTCACCGAACACCGCTGCTATGACAAAGTACTACGGCCTCACATTTTGAAATGGTGACCCTCATTCCAACCGCTTCCAAACTCTGCTGCGACATTCACGGCTGGAGATCGAGTTCCCGTGAGACCTACACAACTCCATCATCAGCGAAAAGCAGACACACAATCCCGTAATACATACATACTCGGATCCTCAGCGCCTCCTAGAGATTCACGAGGATAAGAAACTGACAATAGAAGAGTGCGACTTATTGCGGTTCATGACTACCTGTCACAAGACGCCTCCAGGGACACTCTCAAAAGGTCACGTTTTTGCTGTTATAGCGCCACCATCTGGCCAAATCACACCAGATGCACAGGGCTCTTCTTTGACTGCTGGACAACACACCAGACAAGGTAGATGGGGAAAACCACCCTGTGGTAAGTAAGTCTGAGGGTTATCTGACCGATCTCCTTGTGAAAGTGAATACGCCCCAAAAACATCCAGGCCTTTCAACTTCAACTCACCCCCCCACCAGGGAAATGCAACTTTCAGATTTTAAATGGCCTCCAGTGGAGAGATGACATAAGATATCTCAGACCAGCACATGCATGCGATACATTTAAAGTCCTGAGGATATCACAATAGCATTTCCCACCAGCAGAAAATAAAGTTCATTAAGTGTATTAATCTTGTTTTTACAACCTGGATGCTTGTTATCCAATTAATAAGAAGTGGGCTTTTACTGTAAAGCTTCGGGTGAATGATCGTAAAATGGAAAAATGACTTATCTATAATGAATTCCTATCAAACATCTTTTAAGATGATATGAGACTGTTTTCCCCTACAGCTTCGGTAGATGTGATTTGAAGTGTCCCGAGGCTGATGGATCAGAGAGGTTAACTGAAACTTTACTATCTGAAATAACATCACGCTAAGCTGTGATGGAATCTCACGATATCACTTTGTGTACCCTTTTGCACTTTTCTTTTATCAGCCCTTCCTTCTCATTTCGTTGCTGCAGGCTGGAAATCAAACCTGCCCCCCTTAACAGTGCTGTGCTATAGATATACAACGCGGTACCTTGGTGACCTCCAGGATTTCTCTTCTCTCCTCGGTGGCAGGGCGGCTCTGGCCAGCTGAGCGTTCCTCAAGTTTAGAGCTGTCATCCTCCATGAAGGGTATCAGTTGCTGGAAACACAATAAATACAAGTATTTACAAACAGAATGTATACATCAAAGTACATATTGGTAGGACTTATGTGGCAATTGAGCCTCGTCCTGGAATAAAGCTCACTCCCTAATGCACTGTTCACCTTCACCTACATATTTCCAAAAGAATGGTAATGCACATTGGTACATTTCCCGATCTGCCCTCAGAGTGCAGTCATAGTGCAGAGTGTTGTGCGTATGGGCAGCTAACCCACACCAAATACATCCCTGTGCGGTCTGATAATCTTGTTCAAGCTGTGGTGAAAATGGGGATTCTGTGGAAGCTCTCGAACACAAGCTGAGCCTCAGCGCTCCCTCTCCAACGTATAGAGAGACGGTACAGAGAGCGAGCAGGAGATTAATTCCCTGTTAAAAGCTCTGTGTGCTTGACCTTGTCTGCTTGACACTACAGCGGTGCCGATGTGCAAGAGGCTGATGGACCTCCCGTTGGTTTTTTTAACATCACACTGCCCCCCTGTGGTCACCTCGGGGAGGAGGCGTGCAGGAGGCCCGCTGCAGTCACACGTGGAGAAATGTGTGGATGTCTGGAGAACACAGTGTTCCTCGTAGGAGGGCAAGAAAAGGGCCTCATACTGATAATGTGTGATTGATGATATGCAACTTCCTCAATGGACCCAGATTGCAAATGTAGACAAATGTCTGCCATTGTGCAGAGTTTCAAGATAATACATGGCATCACTTATGTAAGTCAGTTTTATGCTTTTATAAATCCATAAACAATCCGCAGATACAAAACCTCTTTTGATGGGGTTCAACTGAAAATGCAGTGGAAGGAGTTCCTGTTGCAAGGAGTAAAAAAACTACTTTTCAAAAACCACCCTCTCTACCATTTCCTTCTAAAAGCAAAGGCTGTCATACCAGACAAGATTGAAAACAATAATGACTTGGCATGATGCAAATCAATACCACACATAGTTCTTTAGAACATTCTGCTTTTTTACAGCGTTTGACCTGTGGTTGTGCAGCTGGAGGAGGCCCTGCGGACAATAAACAATGATTGGAATAAGCTGCTCAGTCTGGAAGCAATGACTCAATAGTGTTTAAGAACAGCTCGAGCTGGCTAACATCAAGGGTGACATAGGAAAAGGAAAAGAAAGATCCCGGGAAAACCATGAAAATGTGAGATAAGCTAAAAGTTAAAGCTGAAGGAAAGCAGAAGACAAGTGGGAACAGACGAAGAGAAAGAGAAAATACAAAACGGATAAAAAGGGGGAGAGAGAATATGAGAAACAGAAAAGGGCAGGTGGCGGGGAACCGGCAGGAAGATGTGAAAACCTTGGTAACTTTATGCGCTCCTGTCAGTTTCCAGACTGAGCTTCACAGCAAACTGCAAACTCTGACTGATGGAGGGAGACCAGACAGCAAGGACACGTGCAGGATATTAAATCGGACAAACTATGCTTTCGGCTCGAGGAAATTTTAAGTAGGAAAGAGGAAAGTTTTTTCATTAGATCATTTCAAATTGAAGTCAATGACATATTGAATTTTAGGTGGCAGGCTGATTTTGGCAGCTATTTAGAGGAAAATGAAATGTGCTGAGTAGAGAGAGAAACGTGGATGGAGTGCATTGTGTGTGTGTGTGTGTGTGTAGGTTTGTGTGTCATAACCCCGGCCTCTTCCACTGAAAGATGGATGTGGTTTTCTGCCTGACAGAGACCGATGAGTGGATCAAGTTCTCCAGGTTGGCCTCGTTTAGACAAAAAGAAAAGGGTCGAAAACACAATCCCAAAAAAACATCAACAAGCCAAGCGGGATATTAAACGACATGGCTGCAGAGGACAGGAAATGACACAGACTACTACCAAAACACCAGACCACAGAGAGCGAAGCAAAGCCAACCTTAATGAATAAACTTAAAGAGAAGGAGGAAGCAGGAAATGGAAATAATGACCAGGTAACAGAGAGAATGAGAGAGAGAGGACCACAAGATGGAAAAAAGAGGTGTATGAAGTCAGGAGAAAACAGGAAAGGTGGAGAGACGGAGGGAAGAAATCGCTGCAGCGGGGCAGCACAGAACAACAGCTGGAAGGGAAAGCGCCGACGTGTGCATCTGGTCCAGCTGTTCATTTAACAAGTCTGTTGCTAATTAGGCAGCAATGAGGTCACACTACCCGAGTCATTGATTCCACTTCCTGTTTCGGGCAGCCTGTAGTGGCCGTCTGTCAGGCAGGCACCTGAATTCTGCGGGATGATAAATGGCGTGCGTGCTGGGGCCAAAATCAACAGCCCCCCCCCCCGCCCAGAGAAGGCCATGGTGAGTCGAGCTATTGGCCGGGCAGCAATGCACCGAGGGGAAATAAACACACTTCCACAAGGGGGAAACATGCAGCACCAGTTAACAGTTTGGAAGTCCAAATCCTTTGAACTGGTGCGGTAACCAGATGCCCCAATGACTCAACGTGGGTTTCGACCATTACAGCACAAAGGAAAGCGTCGAGGTGAACTCTTCACGGGCTTCGCTTTGGGGGCGGAGCTGCACACAAGGAGTCGCTTCAAACAGGCCGGCGAACAGATTGTTAAAAATGCTCGCGAGCTGCCGTATTATTCCATTCACAGGAAATGTAGACGGTGCGAGTCGTTGCAAATTGGTTCCAATTTCACTGTCTCCTCCCACATCCTCCTCCTCCAGCCTCAGTAGGAGTCTGGTGAGCGAGATTAGCTTCGAGGCAATCTGTAGGAATTGGGAAGGGACTGCCGCAGTCATAAATCCAATCAAACAGTGGTGGACAGCCGAGTTGTGGCTCAGCACGGCGCCTCCAACAGCGCACGCCCAGTGTGTGCTGGTGCAAGTGGCTTTGTGTCGCGCTGCCGCGCACCTTGTGAACACCTGCGTTTTACAAATTCATGGGTGCGCGTTACAATTGTGCACATGCATGTGTATTCCTGTGCGGGGCAAAGCGGCAAAGCTCCCACTGCTGTTGTTGCCAGACGGGGGAAGGCGACTGTAAGCGGCGCTAAAGAGACTCGAGAGACTCGCCGGAATCGAGTGACGGATCTGCTGTGAGAGGAGAAAACGAGACAGACCTGGAGGGAGTGAGTGAGATAAAGGTTCCCCAAGGCAAATGCCGGGGGTTTACTTCCCGTTTTCCGAATTTAGCAGGTCGGATTGTGTGAGAAGCTGGGCTATACGAGACAGTAACGTATGCAGCATGTGTTGCTGTTTGCATCTGGAATCGAGTCCAATTAAAAATGTGCACAGGAGCCGGAGCCACGCTGTGCGTGAGGCACAGAGGAATGTGCAGTGTATGTATTAAAAGCTCAACTTGATTTGAGGCAGGGTGGGGCAGGATAACGTCTCAGTGACAACTGAGAATGTAATTATCGTTTGATCAATATTTAACTGTAGAACACGCCCTTATAAATAGGTGAAGAATTATAGGTAGACTTTGCTAACTCTATAGAACTTTCTGATTGGTCATTGTCCAATTATTATGTCTTGTTCGAATTACATCAAAAGCCATTTACTTTTACATCACATATCGTAAAGTATGTAATAGATGGTGACAGGGAGAAATGATTGCATTCTATTTCAAAGCAAATTTCTACTGCATGTATTCGTTGACAAGTTGTCACACGATCAGTTGCTCTCTCTGTCATAATTACGTTAGTTAGGATAACAATTTATTTGTGAAGTAAAATCTCTAATATTTTGACATTTCTTTTAGGTGCAAAGACCATTTCCGAGTGGCTCAGAACTCTCGTAGCAGTAATCGGTTTTCCGTTTATGAACTACACAACGATGTTGACACTATCCTGTTAGACTGGGACTCAAATGCAAGCTTACACGTATTCACACAGCCTGCCAATCTCACCTTTCATTTAAATTGGCTATTGGTGCTATTGTATAACACAGAAGAATCAATATGAACATCTTCAACTGCAACACGCCGTAAATTGTTTAACCCCCCCCCCCACCCGCCCCTTGTAGTCATTGATCGCCTCGCGGGGCCATTTCTTCTTCATCTCAGTGACAGCACCATAATTATGTTGCTGACGCTATTAAAAATTACAGACACGCCATTATGGATTTTCAAAAGCACGGCTTCACGTGAACGTGTGCTCTTGAACACCAGAGGCCTTCATCCTGTTTATGCTGCTGATTTACACAGATACCTGAAGCAGGGTCGGCAGAATCTAATGTAACTCACATGTCGTTCACTAATTGTTTCCTGACAAGTTCTCACACTGGTGGAAGCAGGCGATGAAGTGTCAAAGCACGGGCATTCACCCCTGTCCCATTTTCCACGATGAATACCTCATCGGTCAGTGTGAAATATCCAGCGTGTCCTGCAGCAGGCTGCGTGCTGTTCTCATGGACGAGAAGTAAAAAGATTCTGGACTCTCAACTGTTCGTCACTCTCAGTGAACTACAAACTGCACACTAACAACACTATCTACAGAAAATAACATCCCCTCAGTGTCCCCACGCCTCACCTCTGGGGGGATCTGGTCCATCCCGGAGCAGTTCTCGTTGCATTTGTCGTAGACGAGGCGCAGCTTGCGGAAGAGCACGGAAAGCGTCCGTAGGTGCTCCTGCAGTTTCCCCAGCCGGTCCCCGTGGGTGTTTGGGTTGTAAGTGACTCCATTAGGCAGCTGAGGAGCAACACAGAGGGAATGTCGTGTTAGGCAAAGTGTACCCGCACACTTTGCAAGTGCAAATGAAAAAGAAAAACATCCATTGATCCACACGGAGAGCAAAAGTCACTGAAAACCCTGCGTTAATCCTTCACTGGTAATATTTCATTAGTTCTACTAACGCACAGCCCGTTTAAAAATAACAACTTTTCTACTTACAGGGGAGAGATATTGAGCGAAAAAGATTGTTTTACATGTTTGTATTCATACAACAGTAATTTGTCTTCCTAACATCACAGTTTAAACCCCAGAACAAAGACTCGGTAGCTTCAAAAGGTCGACTGCTTCAGCTTCTGCACTTTGAATGTTTTCTCTAACTTTCGTACGGAAGCGTCATCTCTGGCTTTTAACAACAATGGCTGTTACGGAGGGACATGACATGTTTTTTTGTTTTTTTACTGAGAGCATCAAAAAGCCTCTGGGGCAGCCCTGTCATGTTACAAACATCCTACATAGCATGAAACGAGGCAGCCTTCAGGGCAGGCAGGGAGAACATAGACAGGCGGACCACAGAGAAAAAAGGGAGGGGGACAAGACAAGGACAGCGTGTGTGATCTAAAAAAAAAACAACCAAGTCACATCAGTGGTGTTCGTGCATCGGGTGGCTGAGGCAGACTTGTTTGGCCCATCTCTCACTGTGATGCTAACAAAAGGTGCGATGCTCAGAGGAGCAGGCAGACATGATAAAACTCACAGCTGCCTTGTCTTCAGGTTCACATCAGAGCTGAAGGGCAAAGACCTCAATCAGATCCTCAAGGAATTCACGGGCTCAACCTTTAATGGGACGCAACAACTTGATACCACTTGTTATTCTCTGTTATTAAGTGAAAAACTTTTATAACAATCTGTCATCACTAAGTGGCTGCTATGTATTTAGTGTATACGTGAGCAATCTCGGTTCTGTAAGACCTTTGACCCTATTTTAGATTTATATTAGGGCCGGGACTCGATTAAAAATATGAATCTAATTAATTAGAGGCTTTGTAATTAATTAATCGAAATTAATCGCATTTTTATTGCATAAATATTTGACCTGAGAACAGTGAGAAGTAATTTTTTTTCACATGGATTTTTATTTTTGTTCAACCAATTCCAGCAGACAAGTGTGTTGTGTTGTGGATTCCAGCCTGAGAATCTATGAGAATTGAGGTTGGATTCAAAAGCATCAACAGGTGTGTGGTGGAACAGTGCAGGGAGATAGCAGGAAGGCTGAAGTGTGGAGGATCCTCAGTTCAAACCTGCTCTCTCAGAAGGAGGGTTTGGTTGCAGTCAGGGCTTCAAACTGTAAACTTTGAAACAGTTTTGAGGTTTAGTAAACAATCCCAAGGTCTAATATGAGAAACGGACACAATGAGGCATGTGCTTGAATAGCACAAGGGAACAACTGAAGGGCTGCAGGCTCCAACCTGCTGTCTGAGGTTGTGGGTTCATGCCCCTTCATGCAGACATCACTTCTCAAGCAATCTCAAGGTTAAATACAACAAACAAAGGGTTGATCAGTGTGTGGTGAAGTAGCACAGTGGAAGAGCTGCTGCCACAAGCCTGAAATGCATTTGAAGGTTGTGGGTTTGAGCCTTTGGCTTTACTTCAGCTTTGAGTAGCAATCTCAAGGTTAAATACAACAAACAAAGGGTTGGTTAGTGTGTGGTGAATTAGCACAGCGGAAGAGCTGCTGCCACAAGCCTGCACTGCATTTGAAGGTTGTGGGTTCAAGCCCAGTCTTGGGTTTGAGCCTTTGGCTTTACTTCAGCTTTGAGTAGCAATCTCAAGGTTAAATACAACAAACAAAGGGTTGGTTAGTGTGTGGTGAATTAGCACAGCGGAAGAGCTGCTGCCACAAGCCTGCACTGCATTTGAAGCTTGTGGGTTCAAGCCCAGTCTTGGGTTTGAGCCTTTGGCTTTACTTCAGCTTTGAGTAGCAATCTCAAGGTTAAATACAACAAACAAAGGGTTGGTTAGTGTGTGGTGAATTAGCACAGCGGAAGAGCTGCTGCCACAAGCCTGCACTGCATTTGAAGCTTGTGGGTTCAAGCCCAGTCTTGGGTTTGAGCCTTTGGCTTTACTTCAGCTTTGAGTAGCAATCTCAAGGTTAAATACAACAAACAAAGGGTTGGTTAGTGTGTGGTGAATTAGCACAGCGGAAGAGCTGCTGCCACAAGCCTGCACTGCATTTGAAGCTTGTGGGTTCAAGCCCAGTCTTGGGTTTGAGCCTTTGGCTTTACTTCAGCTTTGAGTAGCAATCTCAAGGTTAAATACAACAAACAAAGGGTTGGTTAGTGTGTGGTGAATTAGCACAGCGGAAGAGCTGCTGCCACAAGCCTGCACTGCATTTGAACCTTGTGGGTTCAAGCCCAGTCTTGGGTTTGAGCCTTTGGCTTTACTTCAGCTTTGAGTAGCAATCTCAAGGTTAAATACAACAAACAAAGGGTTGGTTAGTGTTTGGTGAATTAGCACAGCGGAAGAGCTGCTGCCACAAGCCTGCACTGCATTTGAAGCTTGTGGGTTCAAGCCCAGTCTTGGGTTTGAGCCTTTGGCTTTACTTCAGCTTTGAGTAGCAATCTCAAGGTTAAATACAACAAACAAAGGGTTGGTTAGTGTGTGGTGAATTAGCACAGCGGAAGAGCTGCTGCCACAAGCCTGCACTGCATTTGAAGCTTGTGGGTTCAAGCCCAGTCTTGGGTTTGAGCCTTTGGCTTTACTTCAGCTTTGAGTAGCAATCTCAAGGTTAAATACAACAAACAAAGGGTTGGTTAGTGTGTGGTGAATTAGCTCAGCGGAAGAGCTGCTGCCACAAGCCTGCACTGCATTTGAAGCTTGTGGGTTCAAGCCCAGTCTTGGGTTTGAGCCTTTGGCTTTACTTCAGCTTTGAGTAGCAATCTCAAGGTTAAATACAACAAACAAAGGGTTGGTTAGTGTGTGGTGAATTAGCACAGCGGAAGAGCTGCTGCCACAAGCCTGCACTGCATTTGAAGCTTGTGGGTTCAAGCCCAGTCTTGGGTTTGAGCCTTTGGCTTTACTTCAGCTTTGAGTAGCAATCTCAAGGTTAAATACAACAAACAAAGGGTTGGTTAGTGTGTGGTGAATTAGCACAGCGGAAGAGCTGCTGCCACAAGCCTGCACTGCATTTGAAGCTTGTGGGTTCAAGCCCAGTCTTGGGTTTGAGCCTTTGGCTTTACTTCAGCTTTGAGTAGCAATCTCAAGGTTAAATACAACAAACAAAGGGTTGGTTAGTGTGTGGTGAATTAGCACAGCGGAAGAGCTGCTGCCACAAGCCTGCACTGCATTTGAAGCTTGTGGGTTCAAGCCCAGTCTTGGGTTTGAGCCTTTGGCTTTACTTCAGCTTTGAGTAGCAATCTCAAGGTTAAATACAACAAACAAAGGGTTGGTTAGTGTTTGGTGAATTAGCACAGCGGAAGAGCTGCTGCCACAAGCCTGCACTGCATTTGAAGCTTGTGGGTTCAAGCCCAGTCTTGGGTTTGAGCCTTTGGCTTTACTTCAGCTTTGAGTAGCAATCTCAAGGTTAAATACAACAAACAAAGGGTTGGTTAGTGTGTGGTGAAGTAGCACAGTGGAAGAGCTGCTGACATAAGCCCCTGCACTGCACTTGAAGGTTGTGGGTTCAAGCCCAGATGTGGAAATAGCATTTAAAAAGACTTTTGAGGTTTAACTCACATGCTCAAGGTTAAATAGGAGAATCAAAGTTGTCAAAATGTGACCAGGACTGGTAGTGTAGGGGTGCAAGCTAGAGCCCAGAAGCCTCTGTGCGCACCGCCAGTGGGTTCAAATCCCGCTCGTGCCAAGTCTTGAGCACACTGCCGCGGAGGTAGTAGTGGGGGCATTGTCCCCACGGTTGTTTCAGAGAAGTGAACCCTAGGGGTTATGCAGAAACACACGGCGCGTTCACTTGAGTTATGATGGCAATGTCAAGAATGATGGAAGAATCTTTTGCTGATGAATTGAATTTGATGTTAATTGCTTTGCTTTAGCCTTTTAGCACTTATTAGCTGGTGGGAACAAGTCACTGTTATGCAAGTCTCAAGTCATTGCCCTCGAATCCCGAGTCAAGTCGAGTCAAAGACGAAGCAAGTCCCAAGTCACACTGACATGAAACTTATTACAGCCTCTGAGGGCATTTTTCAAGACAATCACATGTTTGTCTACTTCAGGGCATCCTGTGGACAACCTTAAACTGACAGTCTGGCATAGGGTGTAGATTTGTTTACCCTTTTTAGTGCATCCACCCTCCAATTCTCTGTTACATTCAAATTCAACTCACTTGTGCCTTTGAATGAATAGCATGGTTGATCCTCCAAGATGCATCAATCCGTCTCTGGGGCAATATCCCATTATGATTTTTTATAAATGTCAGTTACCCAAAACTAAAAAAGGATTTAGGAAGAGCCACCATGTCCCTTGAGGGTTGAACCCAGATAAGGTTTAAAGTACAGAAATTTGGGGCATTTGGCATTAGTGACAGGGACGTGTAGGTTGCTCCATCTAAGATCATTCCAGTCATGTCATGGGAAAAAAATATTGTGAAAAAAGTCAAAATATGTAGGGTCAAAATATAATATATATATAATATAATATATATATATATCATTAGGGCCGGGACTCGATTAAAATTATTAATCTAATTAGAGGCTTTCTAATTAATTAATCAAAATTAATCAAAAATTAATAAATATTTGATCTGAGAACAGTGAGAAGTAATTTTTTTCACATGGATTTTTATTTTTGTTCGACCAATTCCAGCAGACAAGTGTAGAAATAGCATATTTAGAAATATAGTACTTTCAGAAATTCAGGTAGCCTATAGGTAAGTAGACCTTCTGTAAACTAGGTTTTTTTAAGTAGACCAATACTTTCAAGTACATTCAGAACATTGGTTATGGACTTAGTTACCCTGGTCCTTAAACCAGTCATCTGGTGCAGTGTGGGTTGGGTGTGGGTCCTTGTACGTCCACGCTAGCTGTTAATTGTGTTGCGTTGAGGTGATACTTGAGGCTCGATGTGAATTCCTTGTTGCACAGCTTGCACACAACCACGCTCTTATTGACGCTTCCATCCGTGTGTTTATTATAATAAGATTTCCCATTCACGTGGCCACCCGACACGGTCTCGTCAGCTTCCTCGTTCATGTTCACTGTGGTTTGTTGTTGTCTGAAGTCATGAACGCTACTTGGTGCTCCGGTATAATCGGTCCGCCGAAACTCATCCAGTGAGAAACGTTCCGCGGTGAAAAAAAAATAAGTGTAAAAATGCGTAAAAAAATTTTGTGTTATTTTTTGTGTAATTAATCTTAATTCACATTGTAATTAATTAATCGTAATTAACGCGCTAAAGTCCCGGCCCTAGTTTATATCAATTTGTTATTAGGACTGAGTGATGTAGATCTGGTTATACATATTTACCCTTAAGAAATGAAAAGCCCTGAAAGCTCATTCATGCTGAAGAAATTTAAAGATGCTACTGACAACATTTTATGCTTTGTTATTATTTGGGGAATTTTTACAATCACATTCTGCTGTTAAATATTAAACTATCAATTTGTTAAATGATATTGTCCCTCCATTGCTCATTTTTAATGGCATTAAATGCGTTGGAAGGGCTTTAGGGCTCTGGTGAAAATATGCCTATGCAAATAATAACAGGATGACAGGAGTGGCAAACAGGAAACAGAAGGGGACGTGCAACCCAAGGCAGACCTGCATGTTCCTGAGGAGCTGGAAGATCTCCATGGTCCTGAGGACAATGTCTTGCACCGTCTCCTGTCCGATGCGACACAGAGACGCCGTGTTGACGTCCCGTGCCGCCTGGGCCTGCTGCAGCTGCACCTGTGGTTGTGGTGGTGCTGGTGGCTGCCCGCCAAAAGGCAACACTAGTGGAGGGGTTGTCATGGAGACAGCAGGTGAGGATGCTGGTGGAGGAGGCGCAGGTCCAAGTGGAGTAGCCTTACATGCCTACAGGAAGTGTACCAATGAGAACAGGAGAGGATCAAGTTGACAAAGCGGGACAAAATAGGCGTGAAGGGAAGTTTCTTCTAAGATGAGGGTCGAAAAAGAAAATTGGTGCTCAAGCCAATGTTTAAGAATATTGAGATGACTTGTATCACAAGCCAAGATAAAGTTAGTGATCAATATTGTTGTTATCAATACACAGCAGTATAAATGAGAATGTAAGACATAGACTGTTAGAAGTTACATATGGATGCAAAGTATGACAAATGAGATAAAGTACTCATTTGTGGTGGACAGCAAATGCTAATGTATACACTGTGATACAAGCACCGTGGTTAATAAAGTTCAACACTCCGCGCACACTCAATGCAACACAACGTTAGCTCTGCGAAAGCTTCACAGCTGCCTTCAATGAACTATGAAGAGACGCGGCGTGGCGGACAAAGTCTCAGCGCTAACGGTGCAGCCTTCGACATACATTGTACAGCAGGGTTAAAGAACCTTTTAAACGTGCCTTTGCTGTTGCAAACCAAAAGCACTCCGTCTGATAGCGGGTTAATAAGCTACAATGTAAAGGGAAGTGGTTGACGAGCTAAGTGGACAAGTGACACCACACGCGACAGTTTCCTCTCGGCTCGTCTTCTGGGTCTCGTTTCATTATCCTGGTACGAAGTGTAACTAAACACCGGAGTGAGTGCTCATGTTTATTAAACAGCGCATAAGACAACGTGTAATGTTACCTGTGTGGTGATAATTTATCTGTTGTGTTGACATGTCATGCTCCCTGCTTTGCTCCTAGGATTTTCAGCTACAGCAACTATCGCGAGAATTCCTCCTGACACGAGAACTGTTTACGGTAAATGATCCAATAGAAGTTCAACTTGAAAATTTAATTTTCAATATTTAATGTTATTTTCACTAAATATTACACTACAGGATCTTCACAAACCCATAGGTTATATCCTTTAAGAAGAATTTGAACCATTATTTATCTTTTTAAATTGAAACCCTCTTCTAATGCTTTGAAATGGATGGCTACATTACGGTAAAGAAAGGCGCACTGCAGATTTATTGAGGCCCTTTTGAGGGAAATAGCGCCATATGCTGCTCTACTCTTATATAACAGTGTCACATACCTTCTATATTAGTCCTCAAGCCAATTTACCACACAATGATTGCTTCTGATGGGACATTATAACTAGGCTGAGTACAATTCAAATCCAACCCATGGCTGGGTCTAGTCTGAGCTAAATCAAATCCCTAAATACATAGTTCCATCCAGCTGTGCTTGGATTAGTTCCGGAATGATCAGAATTTAAATCAATAAGAAATAACAAAGGTGTCAAAAATAGACATAAGCCTGTAAAAGGCGGCTTCTTTTGTGCAGTAGAATTACTGCTCTGACTTACAGAGACGGGATATAAGCGCTTCAATGAAAAAAAGAAAGGCTTTGCCTTCAGGCTTGAGTAGGGCTGAAAAAGTAGATTATGATGCCTATTACTTAATTTACATTAGTCATTCAGATTTGGGGTTGTGGGTTGAATTGCAATGTATTTTTAACACATTTTGTGTAATAGTAACCTGTGGGCATTTCTTTTCACTTATTCTCTTTCTCTAAATAGAACCCTACTTGCGACACGCAAGACAGATATGTAAAACCCTGTGTCAAGTTCACTTCACTGCCAAAAACGTGTTAATTGCAGGGAGAGTGCTAGTTTGCATGCCATTTGGAAATGAGTTACTCCATTATGATCCACCCTGAGACTAATAACAGAGTGAGGGTGCAGGTAGGGAGATATACTTTCTCTGTGGAATTATACATTTTACATTATAAAAATGAATGGAAAAAATAAATTGTCATATTCAATCCCACATCATATCTACAGAAAAGGTTGAGAAAAGCAAATGTGTGAGTCTTTTTGTCGTGGGAGCAGACCTGAGAAAGTAGCTGTCTACAGTAGAGGCCTTCAGCTGCTTGACAGATCAGTTATCGCTGATCAAAGTGAGAAGAGAAACAAGAGAATGTATCGATTACATCAATCAAGGCAATCTGATGAATAATAGTATTGATTTTTCCAAGTTACTGTTATCAAGCCTCACTGGGACAAAGCATTCCTGTAAACTCAAACAATTCTAAATCAAATGCCTTCATTCATCACAGGGCGATGAATCTGATTGCCTCTCCGTTTCTCTTTCAGCATGTGGTACATCATGTGATGCTGCATATTAGGGCCTCTTGTATAACAAAAAACACTGCTGCTGACAGAAACTCTCAAGTCTGTGTATACTGTGGGATTATTGTAGCTGATGGGATAAGGCAGAGTGGGTGGGGACTGGTGTAGTGTGTGCAGCTTTGGATCAGGTTGTGTGTATATATATATATATATATATATATATATAGGGTTGGGTTGGGTTGTTGGTCGATCTTCAGTCCTCTTTGAGAACCTTTTGTTAGTTCAGATTTGAGGGTTTTAAATTATTTCTCTAGTAAATAATATTTAGTTTCACTTAATTGCCATTCACACGCATTGACGTGCAATAATTATAAAACAATAACCATGTGCTTTTACTTTACATGCAGGCTTGTTCAGATGAAATAGCACCGGTATCACATATGTCATGTTTCAAATCTTTTTTTAAATGTTTGACTTTATCAGCCTTTTAGAAGCAGTGGCCCACAAGGAAATCACAAACCCGAGTCGTGAACCCAAATGTGTCACCCAGGTACATTCAAAAACAAATGTTGAGGTGGAGCCACGTTATGGGGACCCACACGCCCCCAAGACAGTGGGTCTATCTGTGGGCTTGTTGCCCAGCAACAGAGGAGCTTGTCTAGGCAGTGAGGGTTAAAATGGATACAGTGCTTCATCATTTAGGATTTTATGACATTGTAAATTGAACAATGAAAACAAGACTCAGTGTAAAGGAATATTTATTTCAATATTTAATTTCATCTTAAAACTGTAAAAAGGCAGTGGTGAAACGCTCATGCACACAGTACTTCTGAGAATGCCGGTTTAATAACTACCTAAAAGTAATTGATATTTACAAACCCAATTGCTCTGTAAATATCAAGGTGGAAATGGTCTGATCTTTTAATGCTAAAAAAGAAAACTGTACTTTTGCATTGGTCAGAATGCTTTCTAAAAAGGTCACCATGTGAACACAGTAGTTAAAATATATATTAAGACGAGTAGACGTCTGTGTAATTATGAAATACATATATAATCATCACTAGCAGATGTCACAATCATGAATAAAGTTAACAATTAGCTAATAGGATTCTAAGCAAAAGCCTTTACTCAACTAGAAGGCAGATTTCCTTCTTAAATTATTGTGACTTTATTATTCTAACAGTAACATAAAAATAAATAGTACAACCTCAGACTTGTTAGATTTGAGCGAATATAAATTAATTAATAACCGACTTACGCTATCACAGAGATGAGTACCACATGCACATTTAGAGATTACGTCCCCCAAACGAGAGACAAAAGGGGACGCAAGAGCAAATCATAACTACACGTTTGTTGACTCATCAGGGAGACCATTACCATCATTAGTTCATCCATACATATTTAAAGAACAATACAGAATGCCTGAGAGTCTTACTGCTCCCTACTGCTGGGTTTCTGAATATTCTTTAAAGAAATGAGATTTCCACAAAGAAATTCCTGGGAATACAGAAAATCACGTGTTCAGCGCTTACAGTTTGAAGCTCAGGTTCATCCTGCGACTTGTGTTTCAACAGAAGTACATCTTATGTTTGTTAAAATGTTATGCAAAGGGAATGGTTTGGATATTGATCCAGTCTTCCAAAATCATTTCAATCATGAACAAGCTTCTCTCAGGCTCTTTCCTATTTCTTTGGGAGGATCAAAACACATGGGACGCATAGGTCATAGGCCTTTGGAATGAATGCTACAGGAACTCGAGAGCAGTGCAGATCAAACCGGAGTCAAATTCGGCTAAAAGAGTCACGCAGGTTCCTACATCTTGGGCTCCTCACACAGGGTACATCCAGGCTTCAGGTCGGCCTGCCTCTCCATTTGAATTGTAATGGAGTGGAAGTTGTAGGAGGAGATACAGGCCTGTGTCATTTCCCTAAGGACGGTCTGAGCGTCCACCGTCTCGTCTGTGGAAAGGAGAAGCGTACGAGGGAAAGGTCAGTGAAACAAAAGGTTATTTGCTGCTGTGTGTAAAGTAGATTTGCCTTTTAACCGTTTCAACGGAATTAATAAAGAGGAAAAAGCTCAAGGAGGCGCACTAACAGCCAATTGGGGACAAAATACACATTTCCACACCTGATGGAAAGAGTATGTGCATTGGTTACCACTGTGTACCTTTTGCTGAAGAACTGCATTCAATTCCAATGCAAATATTTAAAAAAAAAATATTTTTAATTGAAAAAATGTTTGCACATTTAACGCTCTGCGGCAGTATCTGCGTCCCGCTTTGGAACCGTCTGCAGACCCAGCGATGTCCGAGGGAAGCGGCTGCTAGCTGCACTTCACCGGAGGAGGTGACGGTGTGTAATCAACACAATGGTGAGATTTACTTCAAACGTCCTCCCTTCAATGGAGATCAGCTCTAACCTTTGCCTCATTCAACCGAGCAATAAAGTTCATGCACAGTAACACTAGAGGGCCTTTTTTTTCCTTCCATAAGATGTTCTGCTTCCCAGTTAGCATTGATATGTGGGAAATGTTTTCAATGGGCAGAATGTTTTAACATGAGCAGAAACAAATATGGTCCATTATAGTCCAAAGGCTCAAACATGAATTAGCATTTATCCCTTTTAGCATTTGTGCCACATGAAAATGTAAAGTGGTTACTTTTAAAAGTGTTTACAAATGAATGACGCAAGGGGGGGGGGGGGGGGGGGGGGGGTCATCAAGCCTACATGCCTTTTGACTCTGCAGTTTATGACATTAATGGAAAGGTTGATATACAGGAGAATAAATATTTGAAATTACTCAGACATTTAATGTCTTACAGGCTTATTATTTGAATCATTTAAATTTGCCAACTGAAGCCCAGACTCTGTGTCCTCTAGCCACACATTTCCATCCCAAATTGAGGCGTACAATGTTGCCAGAACGTAGGCAGTGAAGTCTTCCACTGTATCACAGCTTCATCTTACCTATGGCTACGTGGGCCGTCAGTACAGTCTGGTTCATGGTGAGGGCCCAGATGTGGAGGTTGTGGACCGCCTTCACCCCCGTCACCTGTAGAAGGCCATCACGCACCTCGCTGTACTTCACCCCTGCAGGAGTGCCTGAGTCGTACAGGAAAATGAATGGTTTTGAGAGATGAGGAGTAATGGGGAAAGAGCCGCAAACCTGGCGCTGACGAGAGGCTCACCATTCATCAGGACTACAAGAATGTCCCTCAAGATGGTGAAGGTGGTGCACAAGACAAAGATGGAGAACAGGAAGGTGCAGATGGGGTCCGCCATCTTATATTCTGGCTGAAATGAATAAACAGACAATACATCGTATCTTGCCAAAAGGCATCAAAGACGTAAGGTATTTGTCAGTAAGCACTATGAGGCTTAAGGGACACAGGATTAAATTTAGTTTTTCTTATGCAAGAGAAGTTCAAAATGTTGCAGAAAAGGAAAATAGTTTATGCCTGTTATACCTACACTGCTCTCTTCCCTTCATGGGTCATGACTATCACGCTCCTAGACCTCCTGGACTTAAAGAATCCTTACCTTGAAGAAGATAATGATGGCGCTGAGTAACACGCTGACGCTCTGTAGGAGATCCCCCAACACGTGGACGAAGGCCGCTCGCACACTGGCGTTGTCCTGCTGAGACCTCCCTCCTGAAAACAAGTCCAGCAACAATGCATTGAACAATTGATCAGTGTTAAACATCCAAACATCAACCTAACATGATAAAGTATTTAACTTTTAAGATTCACATTCTCAGCTATATATTATGTGTTTGTGCAATTCACCATTTAAATAAATGGACAACATTTTTATATATTTAACAAACTAGTCTGCTCATTCATACATTTCCTTAAAACCCCCATTCATTCATTCATTCATTCATTCTATAAAATGTACCCCATTCAGACATCGACGTAATGTCACTCTGACAGAAACTAACCAACTGCCACAAAACATTTCTGGATGATAGAACGTTTGAGTCATCATTTCTGCTTCTACCCTCATATTATGAGTATTTCACCAATAACCAAAAATCTGTGTCATGAGTGGAAGTGATTAAGACTGCAATTTAGCGTAGAATCCACTTTTCAACAAACCTTTTTCAAAGTCCACACCTTTTAAAGCCAGGTATTTAGTATCAGACTTCCAACAAGGCCTGAGATTCCACATTTTTCATGCATTATTGGTATCATTAATGACATTCTAAAGCCAACACAACAAACCTTCACAAATTGCTTGTTCTAGTATTTCACTGCATCAGGACAAAGGTTAGTCATGATTTTGTCCCTTGTTTTCTAGGAACGCACCTTTAGCAGCCATGTTTTTCTCTGCATCTGCACGGTCATCTTCCTGCTTCGCAGCGCGATGGCGTTCGCTCCCTTTGTGGCTGTGGCCGTGTGAGCCCATTCCCCCGTGACTGTGGCCGTGGCCCGACTGGTGCAGAATGAGGGCCATGCTGATGGCAGTAGGAACAAATCATTTCCAAAGCAGGAATCTAATCAGCGCTAAATATAACAAAAATCGGGAATATTCAAAGTGCATCGATAAAAGCAGTATAAATAAGCGCCGAGTGTGTACTTTACTCACACAATATTAGCCAACACGGCACAACCAGAGGTAATGAGCATGATAGTGCCCTCGATGGTGTAGTCGTTGCTGACGAGACGCTCCACAGCCAGGTAAACCAACACTCCCGTTACCAGCCAGATGGTGAACACGGACAGCAGAGAGCCCAGAATCTCTGCGTGGAGGAACAAATGAGGAGGAAAAGTCATCGGGAGGAACATTGAAAGCTGCTCCACTAACAGAATATTCAGCTAATAAAATAAAATGCTTGATATTGAAGGTAAATTAGGTGACAAGAGTTCTGCTAAAATGTCGAGGAAGCTCTACCTAATGCTAATTCCAAGTAAAATTGCATTGGTAGTAGCTAATAACCATAACATTATGTCCACATGACGCGTTGCTCCTGTGCTGATACACCTTCTACTATAGGCAGTAATACACTCCGTGTCACGTACCTCATACCACACGTACCTGCGCGATGCCAGCCGTAGCTGAGCTTGTGAGTGGCAGGTCTGGAGGAGAGCCAGAGTGACAAGAGGCTGATGAGGAAGCTGATGAAGTCTGCAAGCAGGTGGGCAGCGTCCGTCATCACCGCAAGACTGCCTGCTAAATACCCACCTTCAGGAGGACAGACAATAAAGCAACGCAGATATCACACTTTTAAACAGCTGAAATGATCCACGGATACGGATACTGTGGGATGTAAACAAAGAGAACATTAAAAAAAATAAAAAACAGAGGAAAGTTTGACCTGACGGAGTCACATGAATGAAAGATTAGAGTTAACTCAAGACTTACCAATGACTTCACCGATCATGAAAAGCAGGCAGATGACAGACACCACATACAACCTCCTCTGGGCGACCTTCTTCTCTCGCTCACGATCCTCCCGTGCACTGCTGTTGTCATGGCAATGCTTGATGCCACCAGTGCCGTCTATCTGAAACGCCATCTGGTCGGGCTCACTGGATGTGCATGTAAAAAAAAAAAAGAATAAATGCATGCAAATGAATAAATAAAGTCTTTGGGATTGTGGCCATTCAATATTTGTTTGAGTGCAACAAATCAGATTTATTGCACTTTTACTAAACTGATCAACTAACACAGACTGTTAAGAGATTAGATACTCATCCAAAGTTTGAGAGCAGAATCCAAATTAAAACCAATTTCAAGAGAAGGTTTTGCATTTTTGTTTTCATGAATTAGTTTACTATCAAATTTGTTGGCAATAAATATGAATTTTGCTCGCCTTTATATTTGCTTCGTTATGTTTAAACCAATCACACGGCCATCCTCTTTTTTCCCTTGGCCATGTTCCCCAAATTTGGCAGTCTTTTTATGTCTGCTTATTGGTTTCAGTTTCACACTTGTTCCATTTATCTGTATGAATGAAACCAGCGTGTTTACTTGATTAGCGCTGAGGCTTCATAGTTTTTCGGTTTAGGATATTGTAGTTGTCCAGCTGCTCAATCAAGTGCCCACAGGTTTGCCTGATTACACACCGAAGTTAATCCCAGTTTGCATCGGGTGGGATGCGTGGTCCAGAGGCACCAACGAACCTCCATGTCTTTAGACTGAGGGAGGAAGCCGCATGCAAACGTCACACAGATAGGCCCTTTGATCCCAGGGCGGTGAACCACCAGGCCGCACGCAGAGCAGATGGTTTTCAGAAACAAGTAACAGAACAGGGATATGTTTGAGAAAAAAAAAATCATTGATTTAAAAATGATTAGTTTGTACCCGAAGGTTTGTTAGAGCGATAGATGGCTATGAATATATTGAATCAAAGTCAAAATAGATGTTTTATTCACCAAGCAGCGCCAATTAGAACCAACTTCATGATCAGCTGAATGAGACCTGAGGAAATCAGCAGATGGACCCATTAATCTGATATACCGGGTATGTCATTCTGCACACCTTTCCTTTCAAAGGGGTTCCCTCTTCAACAGAATACAAATATTTGATTTGTTAATAGTAACACATTTTTTTATCATGGTAGAAGTATGAGGGGCCGTTTAGGGAGACACACATGCCAACTCAGTAGTGTGCGTGAGGGCATCTCACCAGACAACGTGAGGGCATCTCACCAGACAACGTGAGGGCATCTCACCAGAACATCTTAGTTACACTGGAAGGCGGAAGCAAAGCGCCAATCTTACTACATTCCTTAATATGCTTTTATGTCTGGGCTCTCCCGTCCTTGTGTAGGTCCAAGTTTCATAAATACTTCCATATTCAAGTGACGGAATGTCATTTTAGGACTTTTCAGACGAGAAATTAGTTGTTTAAGCGACATTTTTTATTCAACATTCAGCCCTCGTAACAATTAGCACGGAGGACGTCGGAGACGTGAGGTGAGGTTCACGGGATCATCGGCCTCACGTCACTTTTGCGCTAGAGAATGTGGTTTGCGCACTGCTTCTCAGCCCTGCAGACCAGCACCGTGTGGAAAAAAAACATCCCAAAGCCCGGTTTATGAACAAGGGAACGTGGGCAAAGACAGTGCCAACAGCACAACTGATGCAGGCACACTGGGGTTTTTTGTTTGTTTCCTCACATGTTTAATATGCGTCACTACAGCATTTCACACAAAGCCGAAGTAATCATTATCATATTTGATATAAATACGTGTATACACATTTAATCAAATGGAATCAATCAAAAGTTTACCTTGCCAAAGCGGTGTACGACCTCCTCAAATCCGAAACCAGTCCCATTCTTTCCGGATCCTTCTTCTTGAACATAATTGACTTCTTGGAGTGGAACTAATTTAAAAGTAACGAATCCCTCAAACTTGACGAATTGACAAGACTAAAATAAAAACATGCTCCACAAAAAAATAACTCTCCAATGGGATTTAAAAGGCTAAAGTTGGCTTCATCCAAAAAGGGGGACGTGCAGCTCGTCTCCTCTGCGGACCCGTGTTCATCTGAGCGCGGATTAAACACGCGCCACGCACAGCCTTGTGATCGACACTGCCGCCGCGCACCGTGTGCAAATAGATCCCCGCCTGCGGCGCATCTGAACCGGCAGGGAGACCTCGCGGGTTTTAAATCGACATGCTGAAGTTTAATAATAAGATTCCTCCGACCACGCACAGGGAAAGAAAACCTAGCGGTGCCACGTTATCGTAGACGTGGCGCTAAAAGTGGAAGTAAATTCAACCTATAACGTTAAGGAAAGGTTCGAGTGTGCACTCATTTTCTCAATCAAAGGAGGGGCGGGGCCACCACAACTTGACTCATTGTGGCCCCGCCCACGTTTAGCAGCCGGCACCCTCATTATACGATCAAAGGTCGCTTGCGTGACTCCATCACAATTGTTGTTATTGTTGCCAGCCATAGTTTTATTTTATTGAGGAGTTTGCCCTGAAGCTGTCGAATAAAGTCCAAAGTTGTCTCTTGTGGATTTTAGGAAGTTTTTGATCACGTGGATGTTACATTATTGGACTACTTGTTGATTGTCAGCATCGAAAGTCATATAAAGGCATTCGTGTGTGACGTCATAGGTTATTCACATGGGACTTATTTTCTATTACTAGGCCTAACTGCCACACGGGCCCGGGTGGGTAATCGGGGGAGTTCCCCGTGGGCCGCTTCCCCTCTGGGCCGGTCGAGAATTTTATATTTTGACGTTTGTCCATGTTCTCTTAAAGTAGGCTACACACGTCCCGCATTCTGACACCGCAGCCTCTGCGTGGATTGTACCATGAAGTTTTCCCCTCCCAATTAGAGTTGGTTGGGTCCATAGCCCGTCTTTTCCAAAACGTTTCCTCAGATAGGCACCCGGTAGCTGGGCCGGCCCGACCCAACGGTACGCGTCAGGGAGGATGGATGGATGGGAGGAAGAGGCCAGGAGGGGCTTTGGAGGAGGATGCTGCCAAATGTGCCAAGCTTACCGATTTATTTTCAAGAGGACAAACACAAGTGGCAACTGGTAAAGAGAGACACGCCTGATGATTAGTAACTACTATAGTAACCTAACTATTCGGCTAACGTTGTAGCGTTGGTTGTCAACTTGTCAACCAAAATAAAACATTTCATTAAAATATTAGGCTTTTTATTTCACCCACTATATATCCATCCATAGTCTTTGGAAATAATATGCAAATATTGATAATACAACTTAAACTTGATCTTAATTTTTCTTTGTAGCTTCTGAGCAGCAGATTAGCTGAAGATGATGAGCCCGGGTGCTGATGCTGTAGATGCTGTTTGCACTGTGACGGTATACTGTACTGAGAGTTGAACTGTGAACATTAGTTCAATATGCCGTTTTAATTGAAAAATGGGATACGTTTCAAATGCCTTATTTATTTATTTATTTCTACACGGGTTGTATTTAATGACATCTTGCAGTACCTTGCCATTCAAGTTCAAAAAGCGTCTTACAATTCAGTCATTGTTATGTTTCCTAAGCCAATCGGCTTGGCCCCTTTCCTATACTGTATATATTGTACAGATTGACCTGCATCGTTGAAAGGAAACCACCAGTTGTTAGTAAATGCCTTCAAAAATACAACACATGGTGGCGGCAATGAGCCGTGATCAGTGATATACAATATCCTAATAAGTCAATCAGTATAATGAGTTCTTCATCTAAGTTCATTTTGATGCCAATACTTACTGGTACTTTAACAAGTGAAATTGTGAGTGCTGTCGTATTTCTATTGGTACTTCAATAAACAACCTCAGTACTTATTCCTAAACTGTAACGACCCTACTTGCAACATGTGTGGTACTTTATATATATTTTGTATTGAATATGAAGTCTTGTCTGTCGGCCTAATCGTCGTCCACCAACAGCAGTGAAGAAATATTGGTTGCAAATTTACCAAATGGTGTTGCTGTTGTTATTATTTCAATTTTAGCCGAAACTCTCATCCCAAAACAAACAGACTAGCATTAAATATTAATAGCGACAAAGATACAAACAGAAAATGATAGGAAGGTGAAGAAAAGGTATTTAACATAATTGTCAATTCTACTCATTCAAAGCAACTGTTGACGTCACAGCTGATACAACTTAAACCCGGCTCTTCATTGTCTTTGCAAGTCGCATTAAGAACATGGGACAATTCGCACAATGGCACTAAAAGGCAGCTTGTTTTTTACTCCTTTTGAGAGTAGTGACGTTGTTTTTCCTGAAGAGGAGTCAGTTTCCACTCTTAAAAATAGCTTTCTATGTGTCGATGTGGCTATTTGGGTTGATACTGTGGAGTCCACAAAGTGGGCCTATGTTTGGTTTACAATGCGGTGTGTGTGTGTGAGAATAGATGGGGTTGCCAGGGGCGGCAGAATGAGGGTAAAACAGCACAAGAGGGGGTTAGTTACACATGGCTGTTCACACTGTTCTTAAGCTCCTGACCACAGATCACATGCTCTGTGCTCCCCGCATCCTCCTCAAGTACACAAAAAGCAACAGACCCAAACCATCACAAGGATTGTTACAGATGTTACCCCCCATACATCCTAATGAACACGGTCTGTGTGTGTATGCGTGCACCCCCTCCTCCCACAACAAAGTGGTAAACAACTCCAGGTCAGGCATCTGGACAATGCACTGACGTCAGACCTGCTCTGCCAACATGCACAAACTCCACAGTGCTGAGAATGAAAGGGAGTGAGAGTCCCTCATAAACCGTGATCTCTTAACAGGAGGAGAAAGAGAGAGCAGAGAGACGAGGCTGCATCTGCGCTACAGCTGAGAACATACACCTGACATGATGGAAGTGGTCTTAAACAGACTGCGGGACTTCTCCTGCAAGACCTCCACCTTCGATGATGGCAGCCCGGCGGGGCAGGGTGCACGCAGGGACCCTCAGAGCAGGTCCGGGTGCACAGCTGGAGAGGAAGGCACGAAGCTGGACATCGAGAACGCACTGGCCTGGCTGCGAAGGGAACTGGTAGGACTGGGGCTCCATGAGGTCTTACTCTTTCCACATGAAGTCCATGTACCGGGGCTTTTGCTCTAAATTTACTCAAATTAACGTTGAACAGTATCTGAAGAGTCATTCTGAATTATACAAATGGCCTAAAAACCTTATTCAGCTAGCCTTCTTTACTCTGTATTTTTACTCTCTATAGAATTGGGCCTATTCTGGTTGAGACGTGACAGGAGGGGCTATTGTTTCAAATGCTATATGGCTACGTATTTTTCACCTGATTAGAAAGGAGGAGGTGAGACGTAATGGAAACCAAAGATTTGCTGTGGCAGCCAGACGTTTGACTTGCCGTAATTAAAGTCTGAACTGTAGGCCATTAAAGTGCTACTCATTTGTTCTTGAAGCCCTTTTGTCTTCTGTCTCAGAAAGATGCTTGAGTTGGACTGAAATCTCATGACTACTTTTGTGAGCCTCCTCTACAAGCTCAGCATTAATTCCCCAGAGCCTGTTCATCTCGGTTTCATTTTCATGTAGCTGTAATTGAAGCATTTGATCCTCAGGAGTAGTCACGGGGAGGCTCTCGTTGCTGTGATTCTCAGATGAGTTTGTGTTTTTTTCAGCATGAATTCCAAAATCCTCTCTTAAGTTCTCATTGCCAACAACCGGCGCGGAGGAACTCTGCAGTAGGCTGATGTGAAGTCTGTCAGCGGCACGGTGAGGGCCTCCAGCAGTTCTTGAGCGGCAGCTGGGGAATGAAGCGCCTCGACTGGGACCTGGGATGGTGAGGACATAAGTAGAGTCATGATAACAAAATCAGTCAACAGATCAATATTTCTAATGATTATTAGTTGTACCCAGATGTTTACAAAAAGTGAAATCTTTGTTTTTATTTACTTTGACAGAAAAAAAACCACGAAGATGATGTATTTCAATATCTTGTGTTGACAAACCCAACAGTGAAATACCCCAAAAAGCAACTATCAAGTATCAGTGGTCAAGTGCTCTTGACTAATTAAAAAAGAAAACCCGCAATCGTTACATTTTCATTTTTTTATTTTTCAATCCTTACGCCGTTTTGATTCTTGGTGAACTCTTATTACTCTTTCTTTAAATGATAAAGCACAAACCGCATGCTGGCCTCCACAGCTGTCCTGCAGAAAGCCTCATCGCGCTCAGGGATTCGTCTCGCTGTCTTCACAACTGATCCGGTTCCGCTCTGCGATGAAACCAGACCACGAATCCAGAGTAGTTGTCAATAGACAATGGGATATCCTGCAGAAGGATCGAAAGCAGGGGCGATGTCTTCAGCAGGACACCGAGCGGCGCAAGAGTCTCAGAAATGCTGGTTTCATTTTTGGGAGTTACGCGCTGAGTGACGCGCAGCTCGGATTCCCCCCCCCCCCCCCCTGATAGTATCATGTTGTACCTCATTAAATGTGCAATGCTTGGTAATAACAACATTGAAGCATAACATATAGAAGTCAGTTGCTAAATCATTGCGATAAAGTACATGCTTTTATAAAAAAAAAAAACTTACTTCAAGTGATGCATTGCAAAACAGTCTCATACTGAATTGCGTATTAGGGCCTCGTGCATGGATTTAATATGTGAGGCTCTTGGGAAAATTAATTTGTTGTTGATCAAGCGCTTCATACCCCACCCATTGTCATAATTATTGGCCAACAGCCGACTGTCGTTGTCCCGATTCAGCAGCAATAATTCTCCCTCCTCGGTGTCCCTCAATCCTCTTCATCATCAGCCCAGCGTTGTAAAACACACTTTCCATCAGCAGCTACAGTGGGACATCTCACTATGCGTAATCCGCTGTTTCCTAAAAGCTCCAGTTGTGCGACAGTCGCATCCAGATGTGGGTGTGCGTGTGTTTTCCTTTACGAACGACAAAGACGTCGCGCAGCCTCTGCGCCAATCACTGGCGCCCGGGGGCGGGTCGTGTGTAGACGGTTGTGGATTTGGAATATGGACAATTTAATGCATTGATCATTCATGTTCCGACTGGGAGGCCTGCGCTTGCATGCTGAATTGATCGGCAAATGACCGGCCGTGGTGTGAAAAGGACAACTACCAGAGAGGGGGACAACGCCAGGTCTTTGCCCGGTAGAGGCCAGCTCTCCTTCGGGAGGAAGTGGGAGCGCATCGGGCTTCGCAGAGTGGGTGATTTTCTTCTGTCTTCGTTTAGATGCTGGGTTCCTTGTGGTGAACACGTATGGACCGCCGTGTCGGGTGAGATCGTAGATGTAATTTCTGCATTCCGAGTTCTAGAGATTTCATCATCAGTGAAGCTCCTCAAATAAAAACCCAACCAGACGCTCGATGTCCACAGACATCAGGTCGCGATGGTAAAATCAGGACCATGTGTCTGTGAAGGGCTGTAGAGCAGCCCTATAGCCATCATCTCCTGACGCATGGCAGCGCACCTTTTGTCCCTCACGGTGCTCAGATGTTGAGGTTGGAATCACGCGTGTCGATCACACACAGCAGCCACAGAGGAACGTTTGTCGTGGGCCACTGCACAGAGACACAATGGTGCAGGAAGCTCAAAGCAACCTGAACTCATCCTAGTGCAACAGGGGCGCTTTAATCCACCACGCAATTACTATCACGACGCTGCCCGTCTGACCGGCGCAGTAACTCCAGGTGGCTACGAGGCACCACGGGGGGGCTGATGATGCGATCCACCGTGAGGGAGGTGCATGCCGGATAATTAAGGTGAACCCGAAACATCGTCAAGCGTGAGATTAGGGAAATTCGGATGATCGACGCGAGTAGGGACTGCGCGACCCTCGATCCAACCCGCGGCTGCTTCGGACGCGCGCGGACTGTGCGGCGTGTAACTAAATAGTAATGATCATAAGTTGATTTCGTGCATCATGGTGACATCGGCGGACTGATGACTTTTAACTGGTCAGTGCGCAGCAGGACCCGCCGCCTCAGAACCGGATGCCACCTGCAGCGGCTCCCGGGGTCGTTCTGTGACAGGTGGGCTGAACCGAAGGCATCTTCAGATTGAGAGACGTTCGCGCGTTAGTGTTCAAAGGGTGTAGCTCTGTGGCGGTGTGCCCGATGCATTCATGGATCTGAACGAGTCTCCGTAATTCTCCTGCTGTAGGAGGTGAGTATGCATTGTGCGACCACTGAACCTGGCTGTCTTCAACTAATCTGGCTCTGCAGCACGTATTGGGACGTTTTGGCTCGGGTTGCACATTAGCAGGGCAACTCTGACACATCCAACAATATTACTGTTGCTCCCTCTTCAGCTGCCATACAGTTAAAGTACAGGTTTGTGGGAGAGGCTCTTAAATGTTGAAATGTACTGAATGTAAAGCCTTAAGTCATCTTTTTAAATTGTGTGATAATGTCTCTAGGCAAATACCATTTTACATGACATGTATTTTTAAACATCAAACTTATACGTTATACTCTGTCCTCTTAATGCAGTCCAAACCAATATGCTGCATGCTTTCTTCTGTGGGTTTTGGGTGCGTTTTTTTACATTGGATATATTTTAGCTGCAGTAGACAAGCAAAACCCTCTTCCACGTGCCACTAAGTGCTCCACATACGGATAAATCCGTAGGGTTCACAGCAATAAATTACAACTTATTTTATGTAAATAGCAATTGATCCCAAATAAAAGACAGTTGTTATCGTGGATGTGCAGATAAAAAGCCTCTCTAGGGAGGCTTGACCTGATTGCACACTGCATCTGAATTTAATCTCATTTCTGGAAGGACTTTAATGTAAAGGCAACCCCCCCCCCCCCCCCCCCCCTCGTCTTAATGGGATTTTGCATTCGTATTGGTTCTTTAATCACTTCCCTGATAATTAAGAGAAGCACAAATCTTATCTCGTGGAAGCCTTGGCCATTACATAAGTATTCATATTCCAGATGTGTTGGCCAGTTAATAGGTGGTCATTAGAGGGGTTGCAAACATCCATGTGCAACCTTTTATAAACTATTAACCCTGATGGGTCGCTGTTCAAAGTGATCGTGCATTCACATTCATTTTTTACCTCTGCAACGAAAAGCATTGAGGATTAAAATGACACAGTACCCTATTAGTATTCGTACGCAAGTATAGGTAGGGCAGATGTGTCCCTCCTATACTTGCATACGATGGTGGTTGGGGACAAAAGCGTTGAAATCAAATCAGTTTTACTCTGACCTTTTCAAGCCTTCTTTTTCTGCAACAGCTTCTCCCCACGACCCCCACCTTTCTTATCCCAGAGTCAATTTGAATATCATTCCTGTGTTGTCAAGGTCAGTGTGTTAAACATTCAGAGCCCAAGCTTGAACCCCATAAAACACAGTTGTGTTTGTTCTTTTATTTAGCACGTGTGGCGTTGGAGTGCAGCATATTGTAGGGACATAATTAATCAACCAAGCTTGTAATTACGCAGAGTTTTGGAGCGGGAACGCGGTCGGGGGGCTGGTCGCGTAGCACGGTGTGCTGCTTGAGGTACAGTTGTTTAACTGCGTCAGAGTCCCCCAACCCCACTACTCCATTGTGTTTTATTAAAGGTGGAGACAATGTGCTGTTATCCACATTATGGAAATTGCCTTATATAACGTTATGACTTCATGGTCATTGTAGGTTTTTTTTTATCAATAAAAAGGCATTTTTTAAAGTAAATAGATAGAACTGTGTGCTAATGTGTGCATGCAGTGTGTGGGAGTATAAAGCGCCCCTCCATTTCAAAGGGCACCTAGCAGGTGAGGACAGAAAATAGAACCTGGATAACAACCCGGTTGTTTAGGCCTCTAATGCAGTTCTGTCAGGAGACACAGACCCTTTATTTTAACCACAGCAGGACTTTTCTTTGGTTGCCACAATCTGACTGATAACCCTACTCAGGTAGTACACAGTCACAAAGAGATAGAAATGCCCCCCCCCCCCCCCGCTTCTATTCAGCCTTTCACATTCACACAGACTCCACACACAAATTCCACGGTGGGGTCGTGAGAAGTAAGGGAAATGTTTTCCTGATGTGTGCTCTTCCCTTGTGATGTAGGCTGTTTTAACATTCTTGCATTTTGAATTCATCCATACAATAGTCATAAAATCATACCCCTTTTCTTTATACTACAACATTGTCAGTAGAACACTTGTTACGTCTGTTGGGTTCCTCGGTTGTAGAAGCTCATCCAGCATGCAGTGCTCCATTGAGAGAACTGTTAACCATTAAACTGCATTTGAAATGTCCAATCTTGCCTCCATGCTGGGACGTATGCACTGTGTACCGAGGGGGTCAGAACTAGACAGTTGAGTGTTGCTTAAAGTGGTCACGAGCTGAAAAGATGTAGAACAACTGCAATAACGCAAAGAATGCAGCGCGGCCTTCTTCTGGTCATAATTTAGCGTCCCATAAGCCCATAATGACAGAGTCCAAAGTTTTAATTTTAGCTCCACCGAGGCTTTCGCCTTACCACAAAATTTGTGTTTTCTTCAGAACACTTCATTTTGCCAGAGTAATAATGTACATCACTAGCTTTAAGCCAGATGTGTGTGTAAGTATAGTTTAGGCACACGGGGAAAGCTCTGCCACGGCTGGAGTGTGGTGTTTATACAGTGCATCCACCCAGGATGTTTGTCAGCAATAGAGCTTCTATCGATCAGGTGGATTTTAGGCTAACTGTATATCTGTGTATCATTGGGAAATAAATGGAAATATTATTTGAGCAGGTATTTGGCCCATCCATTGTCAATTTAACACATTCTATGCCACTGCCCGAATCATTGCGCACATGCTGCTGCTCATTAAATGGCAATGACTACCCAGAGAATCACTGAAATGGATTTCATTTTGAGCATTTTACATTTTCAGTAGTGGAACCACCGGTGCTGTAGCCAAAAAAAAAAGTCAATTTAACAAACAAGGAAAAACCTTCTGTTGAAAAAATAAAGCCCAAATTTTATTTAAAAAAATGCTGAATTTGTTGCACAGGACAATCATCTGAGGCACATCATTACGTTTCTCCCTCTCATCATACTCTCCTTCCATGACACTTTTAATATCGGTCACCTTCACTTTTGCCCTCGACTTCGCAAGTACCGACCTTCCATGTCCTCCAGATTGGACTTTATTCAACTCAAGACCTACCCTTTAATATTGTAATGTACCATGTAAGTCCTGTTTGTTAACTTCCGTGTTTACTTCTGGTATTGGCAAGTGCAATTCAATACATCCGCAGCTGTTTGATGAGCAGCTACTTGTCCAGAAATACAAACCCGAGTGTCTGCTTACAGGCCAGCCTCACAAACTCATGTTATTTTAAAATAGTCAGTCAATAATAGTTGCAACAGTGATCTGATCTCATGCGGCACACGGTAGTTTTCTACACAACAGCAAGGCATGGTAAGGCATGGTAAAGATACCCAAATGAACGTGTAGAAGAAAAATAGAAAAATAGAATTTTCATAATATGTCTCCTTTAATGCTGTATGCATTATTACATTATTGTTTTTTGCAGTGTTGACACAATGGCATTGCTTGCTCAGTACACTCTAAATGAACCGTCATGGTAAAAGGCAAAAATGGGAGGAAATACTTGTCGGCCTTTGTTGAGTCTATTCCTCATATCTGTGATGAAGCGCTGTGCGCTCACCTCCCCGAGCCAAATTTTGAGAATGAAGCAGGAGAAATTGAAAAAAGGAAAAAATGTTATTATTGCCAGGGGAAACCCTTGGCTTAGCTTGGCCTTACAGTAGCAGCTGACAAAGAGAAGAAACTAAGGACACTTCACCTTTCTTTGAACCCTGTCCTTCACCTTCAGGCCCCTCTATTCAATGAGCCTTGTGGCTTTTTTTCCAGCGCAAGTCACCCAACCATAAAGATCCATCATTGATCCGTGACAGAGGGACTTCTCTCACCACTTAAAGCCACTTACTGTGCATGTGTGCATCCAGCCGGTGTCTGTCCCCATGCTGATTTGCTGCTCTGAGGATCCCGTTGAGTCCAGGCATGTCAGGGAGTTACACTGGCTCACATTCATCACTGTGGGTTCTTGATAACTGTACAAACTGCCATTGTACTATTTGTCCTTGCAGTTGATCAGATGGTAGAGGGAGTAGATTTGGGAGGATCAATGTACTGGCTTTCCCACACCTGGTGCGGTCAGGCCTCAATATGAGGAGGTTATTTTAAAACAAGTAGTTTCATGCCCCAATATCCTGTTATATTACTGTCAATGATTAATTAGCTGGCGCTTTTATCCAAAGCGACTTACATTGCATTATAACCCATGCGTTGCATTGGGCCTGGGGAGCAATTAGGGGTCTTACTCAGGGACGCTTCGACATTCCACATGGGGCAGTGACATCACACCACGCGCCACCATCTGAATTCACATATTATCCTCCGTCCACTGGACCTGGAATACTGGCGTCTCCTCGCATTGTCCTTTTCCAATCAAATAGAGTTTTAGCTGTCAGTGTTTGATAAATTGAATCTAATAAAGGTTTCAAGTGAAGGTTTAAAAAATGTTAGTGTGTTTCTGTGAAATTGCAGTTGATGTGTGAAAATTGAAATTCCTATCGTTGATCCATCAGTAGTAGAGAGACCTCGGTGCACTTAAATCAATGACAATTTGTTTTAGTAGACAACTGCCGGTGGATGAACAAAAGAAATTGCGTTAAGGTTATATATCAGGCAACGGAATAAGTTCATCACGCCCATCACCGTCATGATAATGATAGCGTCCATCACTTTTCTATTACACTTTCTTGCCAAAAACATCATCAATTATCACCACAACCACAAATCATTTGGACTGATCTCGTACCCTGAAGAAGATTGAGGTCTAATTGTGTTTGTTGGTGGCAGGGGATATAAAGCACGGAAAAAAATAAGGAAAAAAAAATCAATGGGTTAACCAAAGCAGCAAGTGAATTATTGATGAGGACTATGTAATGGGATCCCAAGTGTCTATTTCTCCCCAACTTGGACAGCTTGCTGTCAGGCCAGAGAAACTAGAGCAGGGAAGGTGCCAAAAACCAACCACCAACATCTTAATGGATTCATCTGATCTTATCTGGAGTAACAAAAAAATGTTCTGTAGGAGGATACACCAAGATGGCTTCAGCCCTTTTTCACATATGAACTTTGGACAATGTCTGGAGTACCAGGGTCCCTCTCCTCGTCCCTCTAGCGGGACCCTTTGGTTGGCGTTGTCTTTTAAAAAAAATCTCAGCTCTTCATTAAATGTAATCAATATGCTCCCTGTGAATTCTACAGAAAGTGACAAGGCCAATTCAGACAAGGGCTCCTGCATTAGAGGGACTTTGTACTAGGGAGCTCAAGTAAACGAAGCTTATCCTGATTGTAGGATTTCATTCTGGTTTTGGGGTTTATATATAAATAAGTAAATAACACACATTACCCTTTTGAGATGAGGAAACAGTGGATGGATTGTTTGCCCACGTCATCATTGTGCTTTGGCTGGAGAAGAGGCGGGACACGGAGCATGTGAATGAGAGGTAGAGAGCGAGAACGGCCAGGTGAGACCTGAAAGCTGCCTTTGTGTCGCAGCTGGCGTTATGAACACTGGCCTTTACTGTGAGAAGTTCTCTTCCCCCCCCCCACACACACACACACACACACACACTGTGTAATGTACATGTTTGGGAGTTGGGGGGGGGGGGGGGGGGTAAAAAAACGTTAGCAGATGCAACAGAAAAAGCTTTCACTCGCTCTCACCAAGGTTAACGGACTTTTCAAAGCCACAAAGTTGCTCTTTTTTTCTTGTGCTTTTACAAATAATTTCAGATGCTACGCACGCGCTTATTATCTCCTTCACTTCACCTCATCCGTATCTGGCTTAGTTCAACTGGAGCTCAGAGCGCGATAACATGTAGACTGGTCTGAGGCTACTGCAGAAGTTGGTAGCGCACATCTTGGCACGGATGTAAACATCCATCTTTTTCACAGGAATGCAGAGGCCAGACAGGGAGGGAGGGAGAGAGACAGAAAGTGGAGTCCTTGAGGAGACGGTTTTGTTGTGTGGCTCATAAGGGAGTCGGAGGGGGGGGGGGCGTCCTTGATAGTAGACTGGGTTGGACTTTTCTCTTTATGAGCTAAAGCGGTGTTGCGATATAATGTCTGAAACCCTTTGCTGCCTGTTACACACCGCGGGGCTCCTGCCTTTTGATTTAATGCGTATATGCAATGTGATGGTGGCTTTAATCACAGGTCTGTATGTAAAGTGCTCTGGAGATTGCAGTACGTCTCTGAGTGGGCCGAGGAGAAGCAACCCTGTGCACTGATCTGCATTCTTGTTTGTTTACTCCCCCCCCCCCCCCAGGAGGGGCCCTACAGTGAGCATTCGGCCCCGCCACCACCATGAGGCAGCCAGCTCGGCCTGACAGAGCGGAGAAATCTCCCTTCATCAACCACCCCAACCTGGCCGGGCAGCGGGGGAAATGCACACGGAAGCAGCGTCGGGCTAATAGTCCCATCTGAGGGTGCAGTGGAGAGCAAATGGGCAGAAAGAGAGCGAGCGAGGGGAGCCGCTGACTCACATTGCGTCACCCCAAATGACAGCGATGTCCTTTTTAACGCATTGTTCTCCGATGGAACCTCCTTGTTAGAAGACGCTGCGCACCCCCCCCCCCTGTGAGGCCACAGAGCTGAGGGGCAGAGGAGAGGGAGAACGAGAGAAAGTGAGAGAGAGAGAGACAGAGCGGGGGGAAAAAAAAAAAGAGACTGTGACAGGCCCCCATGCAGGCGCGTAAGAAGTATGGTCTGCTGGGCTTGTGTGCGTGCTGCTGGCTGCTGCTCTTTTACTGGGGTGGAGGAGTCCAGCTACGTCTGCTCCGGCTGCTGACGCGCCAGCCGGGTGAAGTGGTGCGCCCCTGGCCCAACTGGACCGACAGGGCCTTCCTGCCCCGCTATGCTCACCTGGATGAGCTCCAGGTGGACCCCGGGACGGCCGAACTGCCCCACCAGCGCCGCCAGGCGTGGTCCGCCCTGTACAAGGACAGCCGCTGCCGCATGGAGACCTGCTTTGACTTCTCGCGGTGTCGCCGCAGAGGGAGGGAAGGGTTCAGGGTGTACATATACACCTCGGAGAAAAGCGACCGCGTGTCCGAAAGCTACAAGAAGATCCTGGCGTCCATCGCGGAGTCCCGGTACTACACGTCGGACCCCCGTGAGGCATGCCTGTTCGTGCTGGGGATAGACACCTTAGATCGGGACCAGCTCTCAGGACAGTTTGTGGCCAACATGGACGAACGAATCCGCGGTTTCCCGCTGTGGAATGACGGGCGGAATCACTTGATCTTCAACCTGTACTCGGGCACCTGGCCTAACTACACAGAGGACCTGGGCTTCAACATCGGCCAGGCCATCCTGGCCAAGGCCAGCCTCAACACAGAACACTTCAGGCCAGGCTTCGACGTCTCCATCCCGTTGTTCTCCAAGGAGCACCCGCAGAAGGGCGGGGACCGGGGCTGGCTGGTGAGGAACACCATTCCACCACGAAGGAAATACCTGCTGATGTTCAAGGGCAAGCGTTACCTGACGGGCATCGGCTCAGACACCAGAAACGCTCTTCATCACATCCACAATGGAAAGGACATCGTGTCGTTGACGACGTGCCGCCACGGGAAGGACTGGGAGAAGCACAAAGACGCCCGCTGTGACCATGACAACCTGGAATATGAGAGGTAAGATGGGGGGGGGGGGGGGGGGGGGGGGGGGTCACGTGGCCAGTGGGGAGGGCAGTGTTGGTGGTGAACGATGCGATGTTAGAGTGAGATGTGAAGCGTTCTTTTTTTATTGGGAATACAGAGCGGTAGTGTTCTTGTTTGAACTTTACATGCTGTTTTGTTGGATTTTCAGTTGTCAAAGATTTGCTACAAGCAGTGTTGGCAGCGGCTTTTGGGTCCCACTGGTTATTTTAGTCGCTTTGTTGAAGACTGTTGATGACACTGTTTCGGTTTATGATGTTCGGCAGAAGCTATTGAGATCAAAAGGTTTTTAACACAGACTCAAGCCTCTGGAACTTTTGATTTAAATAACTATTTACAGTAGCTGTTGAGTCAAGTGCAGCAAAACAGTGGTTGTAATGTGCTCAGCTTGTATTCACGGAGCTTAAGCTCCTCTGTGTGTTTATCAACCTTACAGGCTAATGGACAAGTGTACGTGCAGTCATTTCCACTTTCTATTTGGGTGTGTACTACTTTAAGAGAAATAAACAGCCACAGCTAATTAATTACAACTGTGAAAGGACTGAATTGCTGAGAGAATAAGTGATTACCATGCGTATTAATGACTATACTCTTATATCAGTCTCCATTTTTCTTGTGGTGGTTGTTGTGTGTTTTTCACATTGGTATTTAAATGAGTTGGGTGAAGTGGATGAAACACATTTGAAATGAAGAGTGCAGCAACGTCTGCACTACCTTTAAGACCAACTCGTTTCATCATATGACCTTTGCCGCGGTTTAAAAACAGGCTGCACAAAAGCATTATACTATTACACAATATATTTCTGGGCTCTGGCCTTTCCGGACGCGAGGGCCTTTGTTGTGTTAATAATGAAACGTTGTAGGAAATACATCCATCTGCGCCGCAGCAGCTCGGTACACATGTCTCATCCTGTGTACTTTTCTTCTACTGGCTTATTGAATGATTCAAAAACAAATTGTACGCATAAGCTCAAAACACACAAAATGAACTTTTTGTCATTTAGATTCAATTGGTGTTAATATTAGATGAACAATATCTAAGTTTCATGCAGCATCATCTTTATTTATTCAATACAGCAGTCATTTTTATTTAGTTGACTTAGAGGAGTTATTTTGCTCACTAACACTAACCCTCTTTTTAACTCGTACTTGCATAACTTCCACATTTTCTGAAGTGTCACTGGTGACTGTGCTCCTCATTACGTAGAGACACAGAAGATGGGTTTCAGTGAGGAGCTTCATGTACCACCATACTGCGTACTCTGTGTGTACTGCATAGTGCCTACTCAATACATTATTAAGTACTTCTTGTTTCAACATATTCCAATATTATTATAAGACTAATTACAATAATTTGATATTAATTCCTGCGGTTATCCTCTTAACTTTGCCTTAAAATATTTATAAGAAATGGCAAAATGTTATCCAACGGTCATTTATATATGTGACTTCATATATATAAATGAAAAGAACAGTTTACATTGTTAAAAACAGAGTAATTAACAACACTGACGTGATGCCATTGAGCCCAGGCACTTAAGTAGCCTTAGTTTGAATCATTAGGTCCTAAGACGAGCATCTTAGTTTCCTCACTCATTGCAGTATTGCTGCAGCTTAGAATTACTTTCACTATTAATTAATTAGCTGATAATTTAGTAAAGATATTGTCAAGTTCATTAAAGGTACGAATTTAATGTAAATCAGAGCCTGGAGGGGTGTTCTCAAAAGCTTTTTTTTAATTTTTTCTCCTTTTGTCTGAATAACATCCAGAACCAATGGATTGCTCACATTTAAAAAGCAAAGCTGAAATCGTTAGATGTCTGGCCTTTTGAGCTTGATAATTGAATAACCGATTATCATAGAGGACGGAAGTAATTGATAAGTAACTAATTATTTTAGCCCTAATAAGTCATAAGCTAAATGAATACTTGACCTAATGATGAAATATCAGTTCCTTTATGATTAAGTGCTGTTTAATATACTATAAAATGTACATCTGCTTCTCTTCTCGTCGGACACACTGAATCAAGTATGCTATCTAATGAAATGCTCAAAGCAAGTATCTGTACAATGGGACTTTTCAAAGATAGTTTAGGTGGCAGTTAGTTGATGGTTCTGATCCGAGCACACTCCTCTCTCCTGTGGCCCATAACTAGGTACCTAAGGCTTAGTGTTTACATTGGGCTGCTCCACACTGTATGAATGAGCTCATTTATTCCACACAAGCCGCTACTCAGACACTCGGGGGGGGGGGGGGGTAGTGGGTGTGTGGGGTGGGGGGGATAGTACGTGTGTGTTTGGGAGGGGGTCCCATGCAGTAGATCAGGATATGGCAACGGCTCTGAAGGGCGTGAATGGGGGGGGGGGGATGTGAGAGACAGCTGCTGTTTGTAAGAAAAACTGCCCCCCCTGCTTTCTTCTGTGGAAGCAAGAGGCTATGAGCCATGGAGATAGAGAGGTGTGAAGGAGAGGTGTGTAGGGGGGGGTGAAGGGGGGGGGGGCCGTCACTCTTTTTGCACCCTTTGAATCTCCTTTTTGGAAGAGATGAGGACTGAAGAAACCGTGTGAGCAGAGTTTCTGTTGAAAAACCCTGTCGAGATGCCCCAGTTCTCTCCATCTGCCTGCTGGCATATTCTGCCTCTCCCCATTCCACTTTTTTCACATCTATTTCTGCCTAGAAACCTGCAGCCGAACAGCCAGCGTGCTAATACTAACCACTTGTGTCACCCGGCGAGCATGTGTCAGTGTGTGTGTCTGTCGCTGCAGTGCATGCATGAGGTTGCGCCTGTGTGCGCACGGCCATTGAGGCTCTTAGAAGGTGGCACCAGGTTAATGAGCACATGCATCTGCTACACCAGCAGATTAGCCCGGAGGGACCTGCACAAGGCAGCCATCAACGGACAGAGGGCACAAGGGAGGGTTGGTGGGAGGGGGGGGGATTGTCATGTGCTAAAGTAACACTTAAGAGGGTTATAGAGCATCAAAGATGAAACCCTTTTGTACTCGGTATCTGGCCTTGTACTTCATAGTTTAGGTTTTATTTACCCAGAATTTTAGGTATTTTAATACTGCTCCAATACAATCAGTAAAATGAAAGGTTGTTTTGGCCTTGAAAACATATTAAAAGTATTTCCACTTGGTATTAATGTGTGGTCTCCATATTTTGATTGGATTGCTTCGTCCAGCTCAAACCACCATCACACCATCCTCTCGTTTGTGTGTGTGATGGCATGTTTCTGCCCACTCCGTTGTGGATATTGGATGGAAAAAACAATTGCACATACATTTGTGCCCAGTGTGGTCATAATGCATCCTTCAACACTGATCACAATACGTTTTGGGTACAATTGCACCTGAACTATCCGATTTGCACACCCGAAACAAGGTGTTCATCTGGTAAACAAAACCCCAGAATCGCCTCCAACAAAAGACTATTTGTTGCCTATTGACCAAAAGAAAATAGTCCGGAACCCGGGGTCAACCCATTCTAGTAAGAGGACAAGCATTTACACGTGTAACCGGACCGCTGATCACGGTGCCAGGCGCTCACACTCCTCTGGCTTCATGAAACAATGATAATCCTTGCATGGCTGTCAGCTGAATAGGCTTTAAAAACGGATTTACGTTTAAATACCTCTGTCCTATTAACACAATTTTACTCTTTTAAATTACAGAATGAAAGGAAAATGGCACCCAAAAATCCCATTAAAATGTGCCATAGGGAAAAAGAAATCGGAATAGGAACAGAAGGTGCCTGGAATACATGAAGTTGGAAGCTGAAATTTGAGTGTGCGCGCATGGATTATGGATGATAGGGGGGGGGGAAACAGAAGCAGCAAAGAGACAAGTCGGAGGTAGGACACAGTGGTACCCAAGGCGATAAGAACAGCAAGACAGAAAGGACGAAAACGAGAATGTCATGTGATAAAGACTACAAAAGAAAACAGGGGAGAAAGAGCGAGGGGTACCGCAGGCAAGTTAGGAGAAGGAGCGAGAAGTGAGCGGTGCAGGAGGGGGGTGGGGGGGGGGGGGAGAGAAAGAGGGGATACTTGAAGCAAGGGAGAAGCTGTGCTGCAGCCTAATGGCCTAGTTTCCCTCACTTTACAGAAAGCTCTAAGAAAGGGAAGAGAAACGTGCATTGTATAGTGAATGCAAATGAGCAAGGGTGTGAAAAACAGAGACGCGAGGAAGAAAGATACAAAAGGTACCAGAGAAAATGCAGAGAACCTCGGATGGAGAGACCCAGGAGAGGTAGAGAGGACGCGTCTTAAATGGCCCCGGCCTCTAAGTGTGTTAGGGCTGATGTTGGAAACCGATGGGCCATTATTTATTATGACCTTCAAGGGACTCGAGGCGGCTGAAAGAGAGACTCTAAAACCTCGGGAAACAGTTCAGGGTGAATGCAGATTAGTAATCACACAAAACAGCGATTTAATGATACATCAGCTGCCGTGAAAAGTTAGAATAATAAAAGGGCTTTGGAGGTGCTGTCATGCACGTGTAATTCTTACAGGACATTTTCAGAAATGTTCACGTTAAGTGCAGTATAACTCGATTTCAATGTGAGAAACCGTGCCCGTGCATATATGCCCCCCCCCCCAATCAGAATAAACACAGTGTGTGTGCGTGCACAGTTGTGTGCGGGTGCGTCTGGATCTGTGACCGCGAAGGCGAGAGTGTGTGCAATCTGAGATGTTGGCGAACCAAAGGAGAAACGCTGCAGCCCGGTGTAATTGGGGCCTGTGAAGATGCTGTGGTCTGGGTCTGTGTGTGCGGTCTGTGTGGCCCCTCTCTGCTGTCTCTGTTTAGAATACTTGGAAGCGAGAGGCAGCCCCGTGGCTCCCTGGCACTCGGGCACTCCTTCCTCCTTTCGGTTTCCTCCTCTTCAGCTCAAATATATTTAAATTTAAAGAGCACTCCAACAGAGCCGAGAAGGATCAACAAGGGCATGAAATTTTACATGCTTTTAACCCAATGCTGCTTATTGAGTTTCTTTGTCTTTCAGGTGCTTTCATTGATTTTTTTGAAATAAAAAAACCTTGTCATTTTAAAAGGGATCTCTTATATTGCCCTATGTAGCATTTTCGCATATTTCAACAAATTGTTTATTACAGAATTGAGCTTCAATGTTTAGGTTCCTCTCCTTCACCTCGCTCATCAGCCAGAGGCTACTGGTTCCTACAAAAAGGGTCTACAGCTAGCCAGTGAATGTGGTAGCTGGATACCAGAGCAGAGCTAACATGGGACTAAATAATGGACGTGCATTCTTCAGCTGGCCAGAAACACACGTCTAAAATAAGCAACTAATGTTGCTCCATATCTTTTAGGAGTGACAACTGTTGTGCCGAAATCCTTTAATCAAACCGCTATGAGCTTCGTGTTCAGCACGAGTCTCATGATGAACACTCGGACCAGGAATCCTTTGCTCACATTCTATCCTTTTTCATTATTGTTTTAACTACAAATATGAAAAAATCGCAAAAGTTAAAATAAATCAATGTAAGGAATGATTTCTTTGGCCTTAACATTGACATGAGAACATCGAGGAGCATTCAGTGTCTCTGTTGACTCCGGACTCGCAGAGCTTTACTTGAAATGTCGTACTATATGTCAAACGTAGTCAGTCGAAACCTGCTTTTCTTGCTCGTTACAGGTTTGCTGTCAAATCTTCATCCTCCCCATTGTTCTCTCAACCGCCAAAAAACGTCTCAAAAAACGTAGTCACATTTAGCGCTTCTACTTCAGTCCTCCAGTTTTTAAAATAGAATTGATCAGTCAAGTCTAAGAGCGTTCAACAGGACCCAAACCTTTCGCTTACTGGAGCCTCACCCTCAAACGGCAATTAAGGCACGCAATGGCTTTGTGTTGTAACCACCCTGCACAACAGTGTGAGCCATACAGGAACTAGATCCCAAAATGTATCACGGCAGAATGCCCCGGTGGACATATGTTCCACACCCAGGCTTAATAATTATTCTCCAACTCACACTTTCTTAGAATGTGTTCTCTGCACAACCCAGTCACTTTCTGTAACTGTCGTTTCTCCCAACATCTTGTCGTCCCCCCCCCCCCCCCCCCCCCCCCCCCCACCCCCCCAGTCCTCCTAGATTCCAGTGCAAGCTTCCAACCATATTTCCGACCTCCGGTATGCATAATTTATCGGACGGAAGCTCGCTTCTCCATGAAGGCCAAACTCTATTTGACAGTGCAGCTTTGTCTGTAGTGCCACACACAACTATCTTGCACGCCATGCCGTGGTTGACATGCACATGCATGCGCACATGTATTGCTAATCTATGCATTGCTGCTCTAACACCACGTTTCCGAGATGAGCCTCAGAGTGTCAAACCAGGCTGCATCTAATCCACTCCGTAAGAGGTCTGCTGTCCGCCGGCTGTGCTCAAGCATGTTGGCCTCTATAGTCACCTGTAGCGTTGATTCAGTCCTTACACTTTTATAAGAGACGGTTTGTTAATGTTGCCCACATCATTTTATGAATCATTATAGATCAATTAAAAGCACTTTGTGAAAATTGCTTTTGACTTAACCGCTGATAAAGGACTTTATTGTGTTCATTAATGACTGAAGTGTTGGATGGGTTACATTTATCACTGCCTAAAGCAGTGATTCTTAACTGGAAAATAAAAATTAGAATTAAAAAAAAAAATACAAGAAAATTCCTCCTGTGATTTTATTTTGAAGGGACTTGCAGCGGAGTGTCGGTTTTTTTGCGGCTCGTCCATGTTTTCAGCGGCGTGTGCCAGGTCGGGTCAAACCATTCTGATGTGGGGGAGACATTGGGTTTTTAGGATAATTAAACATCCTGAATATAAAATTCAGCTTATGAACTTGATTTTGAATAAACTTTAGATGTTGAGAATGTTCCTCGATTTGGGTCGCGGCTTGTCATTAAGGGGGGGTGGTGGGTCCCGGAGCCAGAACCAGTTGAGAACCACTGGCCTAAAGGATTGTGTTGGTGGGGCTGTTTGTTTAAGTCCACCATAAACCACGTTTCCAGTGGATCGAGGTCTGTATTTCCCGATCTGGTTTGTGGAGATTTGCAGAACATTTTGTGAACTTGGTGTTTTTCACTGGGCTTTTGACACGTTGGTGCAAAAGAGTCATTTTTGTATTTTTTTTCCGATGTAAGAGAAGAAACAAACACTCTCTTTCGGCTATTGTGGGCCTTTTAAAACTGTGTTAGCTTTAATGACAAACCCAAAGTGCCCACTGTTGAAAATGGAGCTTTAATCCCAGTGTTTCACTGATTTAAGAGATGCTTTTTTAAAATGATCTTCAGTACATTTACAAAAAATGTAGTAAAGACATAAATATATCAGTAGAACTTTATTCTATGAACATCTGTTCATCCTGTCGACGATCTGGATAAAGTCTTTTTGCCGACTGCTTGTGTAACGCGAGTCGGGCTTTGTTTTCCCTTTTAACACTGCGGTGTACATTGAGCGGGCCCGTTCCATTCTGTCAGGTGCCAATCGGGTTCTTTAAGGCGGTCCGTTTTGCCCCCGGGCATCCCTCACTAGTGTGGATGTCCCCCTTAATGGGTGCCCATTCAGCGCCTTAATGGGCCCTTTATCAACCCCCGTCCAGCACCACAGCGATCATAGCAGGGAGAGCCTCTGGCGGCCGCGCTCGCCTTTGTCCGGGCCAACTGGAGCGTAAAGGCTTTGACAATGACAATGCAGTTGGGAGAGAGAGAGAGAGAGAGAGAGAGAGAAAGGGGGGAGACAATTCTCATTCCTTATGCAGCTAAGGAGCGGGACCTCAACAGTGGCCTGGATTTCACTTGTTTACTGGTCTTTGTTGGCATCTAGTTGCCCTTTAACCTCACCACATGCTGCAGGAGTCTAGAGTTTAGAGCTTAGGGAGACGAAAGAGATGAGAGATTAGTGATCTCTTTTCTCGGTTTAATGTTTTTCCAGACAGGGATATTACTTCTGTGGGTAGAGTTGAAATTATGTTTAGGAAAAAAAAATTAAACATTATCAGAAAGATGTTTTTAGTCCAAACGTGTGTGGAAATAATTACTTTCAGACATGCAGGCCTCAATTAGGCTGTCGCCTTTTCAAGGATTTCCTCACATGACTCCTAAATGAGATATATGGTCTAAAATGAGGTTAAAAAAATATGGTGTACCACGTTAGCAATGAGATGTCTTTGATGTGGAAAGCTGCGCTCCTATTGGCCGGTCTAGAGATGATGACTGATGCATATTGATAATCCGGCCCGCTGGAGCGTTCAAAGGACTACCGAATATATGCTGCGCTATCAGTGTTGAATTGATCTTTGCACCCTGGGTTTTAGTTACACACTGCGTATTGGGGGTATTGGGGTTAAACTGGGATTTGGACGACAACGCGTCTCAGCAACCTCAAGTATTATTTAAAGCAAATTGCCTAACTCATACATCTCCTTGTTGTTTGTTTGAGGTTGTTGCGTGTGTGCTCTCTAACTTCATTGTGTACTTCTTCCAGATGTATTTGCGCTGAAAAAGTTCAGTTCCACCGCCTCGTAACTTTAAGTGTTTGAAATGACATTGGAAATCAGCTGTTTGGCAGTGGAAAGAAAAATGATTACGCTTTTTCGGGGGAGCCTCACCTGCGCCTCTTATGACACGTAGTACACACACACACACACACACACATGCAGCACTCATCAAGAGTTGGAACGTGGATTCATTGACGCGTGAGTGTGTTCGCGTGCCACTGTTGCCGAGCCCAGCAGCAGACAATGCGGTATGCGTGCCCCAGATAAGGGGATTCATTCTGCTACCTAGCCAACGAAGAATGTGTGAGTGTAGATCATGAATTAGTCACGAGCGCTGGTGTTGAACTCTTATTTAGTGATAGCCGTGCTGGGACCGCTCTCTGCCCGCCCGTCTCTTTCCTCATCAGCCTCCATGAGTGAGAGAAGTCAAGGGGGAAGGAGTCAGAACTTTCCCCATAGACGCTCTCACTTTGCCTTTTGGGCTTTCGTACGGCACCATACACACAAACCCCAGATGAAAGAGAAGGAAAAAAAAAAAAAGGCCTAAGTTGCATTTAAGACGCTTCCTCACCAGATACCGAACAACTCACCTACAGCACGTACCGAAACAGCTCCACCCCCAAATGGCACTGCACCAAGTATACACACACACACGTTGTCAGGTGGCTGTGTGGCTTATGGTTACTTCGGCCTGCTCAACCTTAAAGGCCCCTCTCCAGATTAAAACCTCGGCACACACACAGATCTTTCACAGTGCTGCAGGTCCCGACTCATTTAATCCCACTGCTCATTTCAGTCCTCATTTCCTTTACGTTATACACGCCATTAACCTAAGCATATTAGGTTTGACGCGTGCACTCTCACTGTTCCAGGGTGCTTCTCCATTCCTCAGTAAGCAGGTGCGTCACTAATATGTAATACGGTTTAAAATCCAGGTACGTTGAATGAGAAACGAGTGTGGAGCCCTGCTCTGTAAAGCATAGCGGTGTCTAAATGCTAACACCAGCATAATAGCACGCTTGAAGGCAACGTTTACTTTAGTACAGTGAGCATTAAGGCCTCTCTACACCCCCCCCCACAGGTGACCTAATTTATTCTGATGAAATATGCTCAGGTTGAAGGTGAGTTGGAGCTCTGATTGGAACAGATGAGGTCATAAATGTTCACCTTCCAATTGGAATGATAAAAGGTGTAACTTTTCCCACCCTACAGGTTCAACAGAAGCCTCAGAAAAGAGCCACCCAAATAGTTCATACTAGCCAAATGAAATGAGAACACCTGGGTGTGTGATCTGTGGCTTTTTTTATTTATTGCCATGCTGTTGTAGGGGGGAAACGACTCTGCTATTTTTGTCTAGGAACAGAACTCTACATAATATATGTAGAGTTCTGTTCCTCTCAGTCGTGGCAGACTATAAGTAACACCAAAGTCATTAGGAAACGTCATCTGGGGACAACGGACGTTGGTACCAGCGTTAGGGCAAAGCTATCAGATGAATGTTCAGATGCTTCGAGGTGAAAACTTTGAACCACCGACGGAGCGAGTAAAGACTCAACTGGGATCATCAGAGTCACTGGGAATCGTCCTCCTCGCGACCTTTGCTCCTCTCCATTCCTCCAGCCGGCGACTGAATGAAAGCGATGTCTCTTTATTTATTGCCTGCAGTGATATTTTTATACCATTAGCCTGCCGTTGGCATCTACTATGACGACCTCTAACAGTCCAGTATTGGCCTTCAGTGTCACTCCCGACCTTTCATCCAGTGCCAAGCCCCAGACCTCACCCCCCCCCCCACATGGCCCGATGCACTCTTCCACTCCTCCCCGTCTTTGCTGCTGCTATTCCGTTCACTTCTCAACACAAGATTCATGTATCACCCCGCAGGCCCCTGCTCGTGTTTCCCGCCGCGCGTCCGGCCGGCGGCGCACCCCCGCTCCGCTTCTGGGTCTCCAGCTGTCCCCCGGGTTGTCACTCTTACGGCCTCTGTGTCCCCCGGCTGCCAGTAACCAGAGCACTGCGTCTCTGTCCCTGTCTCTAGCGACCTTCTTACTGTAAGCCGAGGTCTCACATGAGCCCCGCTGTTCATTACCTTTGTTGCCTCGCCTACCGCTCGCTTTTTTCTCTCTTGTGTCCCTGAGGAAGAGGAATTTACTATATCCGTCTCTGCTACTTTTATTTCTAGATTATTTTTTATTTGACTCCACTGTTCTCTCTGGTTCTGCTCCTCCAGCCCTTTGGCTCTCTGCCCATAAGGATGTGAAGTGATCCAGCGCAGTGTTTGTGTGTGAACCTTCTGGGTTACATGCACATCACAAAGAAGATGATCTGTGCATCCTTCACTCAACCGCTTCATCGCTGGAGGAATATTGGACTCAACATTTGCAACTGGCATTAAAATCCTTTACTTCTCCCTAATTTCCCTCTTGGAAGCAGTGGAGTAGAAAACTCAAGTACTGCAGAATTGTACTCAAGTGCAGTGCTTGATTTAATGCACTTTCATACCATCTCACCAACACAGCCCTGCCAGCCATGTAATTCATTTCGCTAAGATACCACATTTACCATATTTCCCAATAACAATAGGGGGAGCAGAGAAAATGTGAATGGTATAAAGAAGCATTTTGCATAATTCAGGTACAATAAAGCCACTGCGAGTCGATGTCCAGTGCATCGCGCTCCCCTTAGCCACAGCAAAGCCAGCCTCTGCTTCTGCTCGGTCACACACACACACACACACACACACACACACACACACACGGTCACACTCCATCGTGGCCTCTAATGGGGAACGGGCTGATGTAGCAGCCAGCCCTGCTCAGCAGACAGTGGGAGAGTGAATCTATATTCAGTCTCTGTGCTTCTACCTCCTCCTCTGGAGCCTGATGAACTCAAAAGGAATCCTTGGAGCAATAAACTCCGCCTGATCCATCGAGGCACCCTCACTCGAATGCAATCCGTTACTCCATGGGCCACAGATTGGTCGTCTGGTGCGGAGCAAAGTCCAGTGTTTTAGCGCATGTGTGTGCATGCATTAGCAGTTTCTGTGTTGGAGAGCAGCAAAGTGAGAGCGACAGTCGGGGAGAAAGAGGGAATGCATTGGCTAATGAGTTTCTAGCGCTGCGGCTATCGGTTTAGCACTGGGCCTCTGCAGCAGACGAGCCAGAGGGAATAACCACGTTAGCGTCCCATCGGCCCTTAGTTTAATGCAATGATGATTAAATCCATGTAGAAACTCTATTTATTTAGAGGTCAGGACGAGCCCCAGGACGGGTGGTCTCAGCAAGGTGGTTTCTGTATTTTTTTAAAGTTTTTATTTTTTAAAGTTAGCGTTTCGCAACTTCGTGGAGTTTAACATGCCCCTGTGACAGTGTTTGTGAGTGGCATGGAGCAGGGAGCGCAATGTCCTTTGCACAAAAACATTAGAAGTGCCGTGGAAACTATAAGGAAACTAGATTATCTAGCTTCGGCAATTTCAACTTGCGTGGAAGTCTGCAGAGGAATTTTTATTCAAATGGAAAGGAACTGAGGCACCAACCTAAGAGGAGTTGACTATTTCCAAAACCACTGTGTGTGCATATCAAGATGTTACCCCGGCACTTCTCGGCATCTGTGGGCCAACAGAGTGGCGTGAAGCTCAGTCAAAAGACAACAATATAATCCTGAGAGGCTTTTCCGGCGCAATTTGTCAGGATTTTATTGGTCAACAGGCTGCGGTTGTAGCCGATGACATTTGATTTGGTGTGTGTGTGGGGACCACTTGGCCGTGGGTGTCCAAACACTGCTATTAAACACAAAGACTGCGCTCTTTAATCAGTAAGCCTATAATCATGCCTTTGTTTGTGTTCAAATGTTTTTACTCAGTGATAATTGGCTGGAAACGTGCCATCCTGGTCCTGTGATTTGTTTGGAGATATGGGGGGGGGGTCAAAAGGAAAGAGGGAACCGCAGAGAGAGGATGCTCACTTGAGGAAGAGAGAATTATTAGTTTGTTACTGTCTCTCTCTCTCTCTCTCTCTCTCGGTTCCCCCATCCCTCCCCCTCTTCATCTTCCCTTCTGGCTTACGGTAATGCTCCATTGATCTATGCTGGGAAGAGATATGGCTAATTCACTGAACCCTCGATCGCTCGAGTCCGTCTAATGCTCCCTTTCTCTCCCAGCTTTCCTTCTGCTTCGCTCGGCCGTCAGAGTGCTGCGAGGATGGCTGCCGGCTAATGGCCAGAAAGACCCGTCTCTGCAGCGAGTGGTGCTAATGATGGCGGCGCACGAGCACAAGTGCCAAGTGCATAGAGTTAGTAAAAGTGATGATTTGATGAGCTGCGCTCTCGCTAGTGTGTGTGTGTGCGCACTGTGGAGTAGAACCCCTTTGCTGCCGTTTAAACTTAAGGAAATGATTAACTTAATCAACTAATAGTTCGAAGCTTTTCCTCCCTCAGTCTTTGGCGGCGTCCTGAAGGGAAACCATATACCTATATAAATATTAAATGATGTCTAGGATCAGCCACGGAGCTCCATCATTAAGCCATAGGTGATTCCGCCAGCTCTAACATAGCTGTGATGCTCCAGAAAACCATTAAAAAAAAAACATTGGCAATGGAGAAGGTGGCTATTGGAACGCTAGTTTTACACCTTCAACTTTGACACAAATGGAAAACAGCCAACAAGAATATAAATTCAGGTGAGAGCAGCAGTAGCAACAACCCAGGACTTTATTTTGCAGTCAAATATTGTTTCCTGGTTTGTTTGTGTGTGAGAGAAAAATGCAAACACAAACACACAAACTCAGGCCACAATGCTCCCCTCCCAGATGTCTCCTGTCCCTTTGCAACACAAGGACGCTCATTTCTACCCGCATTCATCACCTGAATGTCAGGTGGGGCAGCCTCAGAAGCACAGTGGATACAATTAAGCTAAAGCCATTAGATGTGTGGTACCTTTCCCAAGGGCAAAATGCTTAAAAAAGGATGCTTATTATAAAAAAAGCTCATTTAGTGAAACAGGACGAAAAATAAAGGAAGTGATTCTGTAGACCTAAAAGCATTGGGTACCATCTGGTTTGTATTGATGAAGTCAGAGATTTTTACACACTGGAAGATGAGGAAAATAGATCTTTTCTGGCAGAACGATTTAGTGTGAGGTCTATCTCGTGTGCATCAAAGTAGATCATGGGCTGAGAGTGCATCGTGTTTTCTCCACCTTCACCCACTCTCTGTAAAAGAGACTTTTAGAGACTCCAAAAATAAACCATTTTAAAGTGAGACATTTCTGAAATTGTTTGAAAGATTGGAAAAAAACGAGTTCCTGTGCTTTCTGGGCAAGAGTGAGATGAGAAGTGGTGCCACTCTGGTACCAGAAGTAAAGCTCAGAGACGCTCAGCTTGGCGTGGAAACTGCCTCCGTCCAGAGGAATCGAAAATAAAATCCATTGTTTCCAGCACGCGACGTGAGGTGAGCAACCAGAGAGCAATTGGACCACGACTTTACAGCTGTGACGTTGCTCCTTTTCTCTTTGAATGAACGTGTGTGTTTGATGGGCGAATGAGTCGGTTGGACCTCGTCTTTCTTTGTCCGCGCTCCGGAGAAACACAGCGTTTGTGTAAGGTCGGCGTGGTGTTTATGGTTCTACTGAGGCGTGACATTTTAAAAATGCTCCATGCAATTCTCTCTTCCTCCCTCCCTCCCTCCCTGCCCCTCTTTCCTCCAGCCCTTCCAAGTGCTCTGATCCTTTCTGCGCCTGAAAATTCCAATTTGCACAGCTTTCAATACGCACACAGCACGTGAGGTGTCAGTCGCCATACTGTTTGCATCACGCGTGGCTTATCTAGCCTCTACAGATGTGAGAGGGGGGGGGAGTCAGGAAGTGTCCGTGCTGCTTTCGGCTCGTCTCTCGCTCCTTCCAGCGAGCTCTCCCCAGAGGCCCGTCGGGAAGTGCTGCTCTTGTTTCCCCCCCCCCCTCCCCCGACCGAACGGAAGCCCCTGATTGGCTCGAGGGCTGTTCCCCGCGTGCCAGTCATGTCGCCGGACTTAATTAATCACTAATCTCTCAGCCGTCAGCTTCTGAGGCGGGAGCTGGAGCGACTTCAATCTCCCGCTCCTCACCGGGCCTCCTCCCAAGAGCTAGAGGGTCCCTCTAGAGAGCACAACCGACCCAACCCCCAGACGACATCAAATACCCGCCGCCGCCGCCAACCCGCTTCCACAGCCAGCGGACGTCAGCCACCCACAGGAAATTGAGCGCCGGGATGCAGAGATTGAAAAGGCACTGTCGTTTTTTTTTTTGCTACGGTGACGAAAAAGAAAAAAAGATGCAAGACAAGATCACGAGGGCCCGGCCGGGGGGGGGAGCTGTTGATGGACAGCTGAAGAGGAATGTAATGAATTTGTCTCACATGGAGGGCGGTTGGGAAGGGGGGGGGGGGGGAGCTGATGTCAGCGCTTGTTACAGGCGTGGTAGTTAGTCAGCTGTACACGTGACCCAAAGATTCTTGACGTTTCTGGTATTCAGAAAAGCAAACAATGCATCAAAATCTCTCTTAATGGTTCAATTAGTGTTTAGGCATACCGGAAAAAGGAGTTGTGAAGATTGTGTTCAATTGTTGCCTTTAAAATGACACCTGATGATTACCTTATTTGGTCATTCATTTTTACCTTCAACCCTTAAAGAGGAAACAAAACACAGATCCAAACATAGGATACTGTTCAAACACAATACTAAGATACATAGGAATATGTCAAACAATTGTAAGACTAAGACATTGACCACGTGAGACATTGACCACGTGAACGAATGATTCGCTCACATTGTCTCGCTTTGTTTCTACTACCAACCTCATCCGCACAAGTTCATTTGATGCGATTGTTTCTTTTTTTTTTTTTTTTAAACTCCCGACTTTTTTTTGCATTCATACGAGTCCACCAGCTATGGGCAATGTGTTGCATAGTTATTGGATATGCCCTTTCATGTATTCTTATACAGAACGAGGCGTGTTCAGTGGGACCGTGTTGCTCTAATGAGATGCAGCGTGGCGTTGTGAGTGCGCTCTGTGGGGAGCAGCAGAAGGACTTTTGTAGTGCAGGCCACACGTGCAGCACTAGTCATGTTGTTTAATTACTGGATCTCGCCTCCCCTGAGGTCCTGCTGGCGCTCCTCTAATTCCTCCCTCTTTCATCCCCCCCCCCTTCTTCGGTCGCGTCCTTGATATTCTCACCCGCACCCACATGCGCTTCCTCCTCTATCTATTTTTCTAATAAACCCCATCTCTCCACTGCTGCTCTTCTCCCTCCCCTCATGCCCGCCGCCTCCTTCTGCTTAGACTGTTATCTGGGGGGGCCGCCGGCTCATCTGTGGCCCAATTAGGCATAAACAAACATTTGAACGAATCCCTCCAGATCCCTTCCCCTGTTGCTCTATTCTCTTCCTTCCGTTTCTTCTCCTTGCACAAGGACAACACAAGCGTTTCATCCTCCATTATAACAAGTGACCCTGAGTGAGCGGTATGGATATAGATTTTGACGTTTGAAAGAGGCCGATATATGGAGAGGGAACAAGGGATAAACAAACGTGATTACAGTTAGAGGCCTCTGGAAATGTGTGTTTGTGCACATATGTTTATATCCTACTTTTAAAGTAGATATACATGCTGTGTTAATCTATAGTTTTCTTTTTGTAAGACAAATCTCAGGATAACGCCGACAATTGAGACACTGCGGGATGCTGAACAGCTTTGGTGTGTAAATTATTTTTGAAAACATGCAGAAGTAAAACATATAGTGACATGCAAAGGTGCAACAGACTAAAGATGTGCAAAAGGAAACAGAAAAGCAATGACTGTAAACTACAGTGTCTAACAATGGGGGTCTATGTTACAAAAAAAACGTATAAATACTATTCATAACATACCATATCTTCATGCATTACATTTAAAGTAAAAAAATTGTAAAACTTTTTAGAAAGGCTATCCTACATATAACTTATAACTCACTGTCAACTTTTTTCCATTTGAAATTGACAGCGTGGGAAGATTAAAGAACTACTTTGATCTTGCACCGAAAACCGCTAACAATGAGGACGTATGGTTGCCCCCGGTAACCAGAATGTTCTGGTTGAAAATGTGGCTGTTGAATTTTGTGCAGCACATGTGATTCAAGGCGAGGCGTGAATGTCAAAGACGAACTTCAAACCTGCCTTTTCTCGGCTGTGCACCCTTACTCCGAGGATATTGATGGACACACACACACACACACACACACACACACACACACACACACACACACACACACACACACACACACACACACACACACACACACACACACACACACACACACACACACACACACACACACACACACACACACAAGGGTTTTGGGGTACGGGGACGTAAAAAGAGGCTGCTCTACATTCAGAGCAAACAAAGGACCTGCGTTTGTCCAACTTCACCTCGATCTAAAAAAAAGACCGCAACGGTTAATGACAATTAGTAGAGAGAAAGTGAGGGGAGGTATTCTGCGGAATATTTTACTGCAATGTTCATGTATCATCAGAGCAGCTTATGACGTCAGAGTCTGGTGATTTAGGTTCACTTCAGTGAACTGAGAGACGTCCAATGTTTCTCTTTGTGGTTTACTTTATCTGTCCGTTTCAAATTTGCAGCTCTCTGCATGCATTTAAATAAACATTTAGTTGTATGTAAGCTGTGGCTGCGTTGGTGTCTATATTAAAAAGGCGCACACATACACACACACACACACACACAGCCCCTCTATCCCCTGGAAGTGCGGCGGAGATGATTGTGTCACAGCAGGAAGAAGCTCTCTCTCAGCTCCATGTCTAATTAACTTTATGCCTCATTTTGTGCGTCTGTGGATGTGTTTGTGATGCATGCGTGTGTGGGCTCTGTTGTGCGTTTTTTGGCTTTTGCCAGTGCTAAAAATGAGAGCGAATTATTTAGAATGCGTGTGAAATATTTAAATGGAGACCGAAATATTGGCCGGGTATTGCGGCAGAAGGTGGGAGGAGGATTGGGCTGAAAGGGGAGCGATGGTTGTGAGGTGCGTGTGAACCTCTGGGCGCACACACAGAATCGGGGTGTTGTTGTTTTTGCACGATGTTGATCTCAAAGTGAAGCTGCAGAGAATGACTGATGAAAGCTGTTGTCATTGTGTGTGTGTGTGTGTGTTGTGCTTTTTCTCAGGTGTATTAGACGTGTGGAGACATGCTTTTAAAGGAAAACTTCATACATTTGCCTGGCCCAGTTTATGTTTTTCGTGCATGCTTCCATAGACACAAGGGTGGTCATACATTTTAGGAAGGCACCTAGTGTTGTTAGTGTATAAGTTAGTGTTGGAGCTTTGATCACATTCCACCTACGGCTCCTATACATCAACCTGCTATCAAACGACCAAAATCTTGGTCACATGATGGAAACTGTTCCATTTGCGAAGGAAAAATGACTACTTTGGGGAATGTTGCAACATTTGCTAGTCGGAGTGCAAAAATCACCATAAAAACAAACATAAAAAGCTGACAGTTCAAAGCTGTCTGGTAAAAACCAAAGAGTGGTTCCTCATACTGTATGTTGGCCAAAATATGTCATTCCACAAGTACCACGGCTAGTATGGTGGAACTCGGACTATAATTGTTTCCCTTTGCTCCTTCATCCAACCTCAGTGGTCGTGTTTCTTATTCCATCCGACTCTTTTCTGTTGATGGCGCCACCTTTCCCTATAGTCGCAGTACAATGTTACTGTGACCACAACAACAAACAGGGTCCAAGTCCGTGACAGTAACACAGAAAAGTCTTTAGTTTTAGTCCACTTTTCCCCCAGCACTGTTTGAGGGGTTTAAAATGACAGCAGGAGTATAAATCGTTTGCTTGGACATGGAACTGCATCGTAACAAACAGCCCTCTCCTGCCGTTGCAACAGGAGGAGAAACAGCACACAGAAGCCGCCACAGCTCGCCTCTCGACTGACGCCAAACCACCAGAGACTTTTCACGTTTGTCTGGCCGACCTTCATGTGTCTCAAATGCAGAGGACATCGGTCACATTGTTTTAAAAATGAAAAAATATCCCAAAACACATCTCTTCCTGTCGCTCTTCAGATGAGCTCCGTTACGACAATCCACAAACAGCGAGGTGCAGTTCCATGTGACCTCTGTGGCTAACTCGGCGCCTCATTTGACGACCGCTTGAAACCATTTACAGGAAGAAAAAAAGACTGGGATTTGATGTGTAAAACGCCGTTACACTGTTGCATTCTTTTCTTTCTCAACATTTGAAACCAGGACAAGAGACAACCAAATAACCAGGGACACCGTGATAAAACTTGGAGATTGTATTTTTTCATTTCAGCTGAACAGATGTCTGAGGCGTGATGACAATAACGGGAGAGCCGTGTTATTTTGTTCATTGCCATGTGTTTCTTCGAGTGTGTGTGTGTGTGTGTGTGACTAACTCTCCCACACACACTTTATTTTAACAACAGCACACACAGCAGGGTTGTATCGCTCTGTGGTCACTGGTGTATTTGCTGGTTAATCACACGTCCGTCATGAATCCACAGTGCCCCCCTGACCCCCTCGCCTGCAACATAACACTTCAAATGCAGAACGACGCGCTTACAAATAGATGAGAATAGATCAGAATACAAATACATATCTTCAAATCTACATGCATGATAAAAAAAAAGTACTGCATCCTCTTGGCGGGTCAATAAAAGCATCATTCAATCGCTGTTGATGTTGGAGACAGCTCGCGGCCCGCCTGCTCTTGATTTATGTCGTCGAGCCCCGAAAATACACAGTCAGTCATTTCTGTGCACGTTCTTGTCCGAGCATGCAGTTTCCCAGCAATCCATCACCACTGTTATTGTTGTTTGAATATTATGTGCCAGTGTTGCCTCCATTTGTTAAAGGAATACTGTCAACAACCCTCCGTGTCTATACGTTGAACCTGAAGCTAGAGCGAACAGACCAGTCGCTTAGCTTAGCACAAAGAGGCCACACCAAACATAAATCAACCTTCCACCACCTTAAACGCTCGATAATGTGAGTGGGAAAAAACGGGAACATCTGGGTTTTTCACCAAAAGACAAAAAAAAAAAATCAATCCGCCTATTTTTTTTTTTATAAAACCTATTTCCCATATCCCCTAAATAAATATAAAGAGGTGCTGGTAATAGATTTTCTTTTGATTTGAACAAATCCAAGCTCTACTCTTCTTCTCCCTGTCTTTATGTTAAGCTAAAATAGGCTCAGAATGTAGCGTTACATTTAAATCTAATGTATGGACGTGAGATTAGTTTCAGTTTTATTTATTTAACTCCCAACAATAAAAAACAGTTTATTGCCCAACTTTGTCCGTGGGGAAAAATCTCCAAACACGAGTCTCATAAACCGCTATGGGTCTTGTTTACCTATAAAATCCTTCACAATAAAATAACCTCCTCCAGTAGGTCTGTTTATATCAACACAAAATAGAAAATTACAAGTTGACGCTTATGAAAGATGCTCATTTTTTTTAAGCCCCCGGCTACATTTATGGTGCCGTACGCGGGTCACCACCCTCGCCCCACTCTGTGTGCGGCTTCAGCGCGTACATGACGGGTCTGCGCGGCCCGCCAGCGGATGGCGAGGAGCCGCAGTCAGTCACACGCTGCCGACGTCAGCTGAACTCAAAGTGAAGCCTCGTTTGCTTCAATGATTAGTTTAATCTGTTGAGAGTTTGAGAAAACCAGCTGACTGAAGTAAATGCCTGTGTGGACTGCTTGTTGGTGCTTTTAAATGCTGTGTCGACCTACACTTGTTACAGACGCTGTCGCTGCTGACACAGTCAGAGCCTCCCACATTAACCCCGTCTGCGATGTCATCAAGTTTGCACGGATCGCTTGCATTTAAAAGAGAGCAGTCGGATGCTGTCTGGTCGACAGCTGCTTGATCATTTATTCTCTTAGTTGCCGAACAGCCTTTCCTCACAGCACGACAACTTCTGCTTTTTCCAAAAACTGAAAAATTCACTGTATAGATGCAGATTTAAAACAAGCATAGCATCGATTATACTGCTTAAGGATGGGAACCACAAAATGAGCACTTATCCCTGTGAAATGATCCCAAATTCTGCAATAGAATCAGCGTAAGCATAATCGAGCCTTTGAAAGAGGGCTTTTCCTCATTTCTGTTTACAAAATAAAGCAAAATTCACAGTTCACCGAAATAATATGACGAGGGTTTATCCTCTTTATGGAGTCGTTGTATTTCTTTTATTTTCTCTCGGTCAGAATTACAGAAGGAGGCGTTTGTTTGTTTGTTTGTTGTGTAGCTCGTTTATCAGCCACCATCCGGCCTGCCAGCCAGCGGCCGGCGCCTCATTTGAATGTTTTGGAGGGTTACTGGAGCGAGGCCAGTCCCTTCACACTGCACCCACTGTCTGCACATCTGACCGCACCGAGCCGCCGGCGGCCTCGGGCCAATAAGGACGCCATGCAGCGAGTCCATGAACGACTCCGGAGAGTCGATCCATCTTTAGCCGCAAATCCTGTGGTTGCTTGTGATCCGCGTCCAACGTAAAGCAATAATCACTTTGTTTCATGGGGGTCACATGCCCAGGAATGTGCACAGCCGCTGCCTTCAATAAATAAAGTGTTGGGCTATAAGTGAATCCATAGAAGCAGAATGGCTGTTAGAGAAAGTGAATGACTGACTGGCTGAGCCTGCAGTGGGCCAACAATAAAATTGCTATTCATTTTCACAAATACACAGCTATTATACAGCATATTCATGTGAGAGATGAGCCTAAAACCTTGTCATATATTCTATATACTGTATAAATAAATGTTTAAATTCTAACGGCAGGAGCACCACAATACGCTTTGTGTGCAACACAGTTCAAAATAGTTCAACAAGTGTCGTTGCTACTCCCAGAGGATTGGAGGCAGAAACAGAAGCATATGGTCGTGCTCGCACTGGGCCCCGCGTACGTCCAGGGAGGCGACCTTTCCGCCGACCTTTAGGAGACGACGTGCTTAAAACTTCAGAGGCAGAGTGATTGTGTCACTCCAGGGAGCCGGTTAACCTTCACCGTTTCTCATCTACTGGTAATGTCGGCGGCACGAGGAGGAAGTCCACTATAAACATTGAATTAACGTTACCCCTGTGGTCACAGACGGTTCCTGGGAGCCCTTTTTGGGAGAGGTTTTGCGCTCCATAACGGGACGGACAGAGAGGGTTGATGGCGGACCCTGGAGCAAAGGCTCAGTCAGCTGGCACAAGGTGACCCTAACTTGAAAGCAATGTAACGGGAGATCAAGGGCCTCTACTCTTCATGTGTGTTGATGGATCAGGGGCCGTATGATCCTTATTAGGAGTAGCTAAAGGACGTTTCCCCCCACTTCCACTCACTACGCTAAGCGTTTCCCCAAAATCAAACACTATTCCTTAATAAGTCAGAAACCTCACATGAACATCCTTTAAAATGATATAAGCCGACACACACAGAGGTCATTACAAAAAACTGAAAATCCACGCAGACTGTGGAAAATGCTCGGCATTCCACAAACGTCTCCTACAGAAACGCGTGCGTGTGTGTGGTGAGACTGGTGGTATGTGGGTGGGTCATTGCAAAAACAAGCGAGGTCACTGAGTCGGACTGGTGTCCGGCTCAATTGAGGTCACCTGCTTCCTAGTTTACTTGTTAACGTGTGTGTGTGTGTGTGTGTGTGTGTGTGTGTGTGTTTTACTGTGGTCTAGATGAGCTGGCGACGCCTTAAGTCCGTGGTCGATTGCGCCTGCAAGCGGTAAAACTGTCTGAGGGACCGTGAATGCCATTAGACACGTGCACATGCCTATGAGGGTTGCCCTCACATGTGTCGCTACCACACACACACACACACACACGCACCCCCCCCCCCCCTCCTACAGACACACACATAAAAGGAAACGGTCTCTCTGTTGACATGACCTCTGGTGTCTGCTTTTTATCGGAGCCAAAGTGTTGACGCAGGTGTCGCGTCCGCATGGTCACATGGTCACATGGTCACATGGTCACACAGACTCCACATGCTTAGGTAGCGCAGCGCCTGCTCACAGCACATAGCATATCCAGCATCCAGCTGTCGCGGCTCATTACCAGATCATGGACTCCAGTTATTTTCAACGCTAAATATGAAAACGTGTCGCGTGTTGTTGTTGTTGTTGGTTATCACCTTCTATAGAGCGTTAAGTACACTTAAAAAGGTGGGACCATCGTGCAAAAAAATAAATAAAATGAATTGTATTATTGTCTCTCAAAGAAAACCGCACAAAGGAAATAGACAGATAATTTACCATTAAAAAGGAGGTTGAAGAGAGAAGAGAGATGAATTTAATTTGCAGTATTTGTTTCTATGGCACATGCAGCATCTTAAAGAGAGTGGAGCAATGATATCTATGTTTTAATCTTGTAACCAAAACATACTTTTGCATGCATGGAAATGCATGGAAAATATGAAAGAAGTCATTTTCTGCACCTGGAGTTTCCCTACTTGTTAGTGCAAAGAAGTAAAAGTTACCACATCCAGTGCTTACACAGGCATACAATAGAGAGTCATTTTTCTTCAAACCCGTAACTCTGCAGTTTTTGCAGTGACACAACTTGTATATTTGTGGCCTAAATAAAAGCCCACGGGAAATATTGCTGCTCTCCTTGGAGCATGAAGGATTAGTGTTAGAAATACAAACTGCCAGGAGCTGCAAGGCCCGAAGAAAAAAACAAGAATCTGCCACACTGGAGAATAAAAAAATCCTTCAGAGGTTCTTATGTAGATTACTTGAGTATTTTAAGGATTTAATCAGGGGCCGCCGATGCTGCCATATCGCGTTTTTCTTTTTTTTTTCCTCCACAAAGCTTCTAACTCACTAATCTGCACGATGTTTGTGCACGCTGCGTCACTGACTCCACCGAGACATACAGGTACAGAGACAACAAGCGGGAGCACACACACGCACACACACACACGCACACACACACACACGCACACACACGCATGTAGATGAACTGATCTCCTCGCCGATGCATTTGCCCGTCCATGTGTAGGGGGTGGGGGGTGGGGGTGGGGGGGGTGTGTCAGGTCCCTGACTGATGAAAACGCAGCAGCGGTTGTGGTGTCAACGCCATAAAACAAAGGCTGCAGCGTAGATGAGCTGCCAGCCGCACCTCCGGTGATGGATTTCACCGCAAACACATTTGCCGCTGAAAACCGAGCGTTTAGTCTCCCGACGCTCCGTCTTCTCCTCCCTCCCCCCCCCCCCCCGCTCGCTCTCAGTTCCTCCGCTTTCGGGCCCGTTCTCTCGTGCTATTCGTCGCTTGCCTTCGCCCGGCCTCCTGCCTCCTGTTGCCGCGCTTGCCAATTCTTTTGAGCCGTCTTCACGCTGCGATTGTCTGTGGCCTTCAGCCACCTCCGAAGGAGAAGTGGCCCTGTTTGGTGGCCCCTACGAAGGAGCACATCTGTTCCTCCGCTCCCCGTTGCACTGTTGTTGTGCACATGTCTGCACACGTCCACAGCCTCAGACTGTCTTTTGTCCGTTCAATATCCTTCACCGGTGCTGTGATATCCTCTAAACCCTCTCTGTGTGGATCTAGTGTTTGTCCTCCACAGGTGGAACGTGTCAGCCGGTGTCATTTCATGAAAATGTATTTGTAGTTTTGGAATAGCTGCAGAATGTGTAGTTATCTTTTTTGCTTTGGTGACTCAAACTTGAAGATTGTGCACTAGTCAGACAGATTGCCAGCCCGCACAGACAGATCAGTGATTGCGATCATGACTCATGAGTTTTGGTTGCAGAAAACCTCTGAAACCCCGTGACTATTTATAGAAGATGGAATATCATGGAGACAGATTATCTTTACACCAAGGAGCCTCAGCAGATAATTTCCCTCAACGATCTTTTGTAGCCCCACTCAACGCCGCATAACAAACCCCCACCAACAATCTGGGTTAATATCATGCAATTACTGTGCATATGTTTCATTTTGGTGTTTAGCAAGCAGGAGATGATGGAAATTATTATGAAAGTGGCGCATCGGGAGCTTTCCGTCCTTCCACCATGTGTCTACGAACAAACATTTAACAGACTTTCTCTAATAAGAAATATTTTTAACAGTTCTTCAGAGTGCATTCATGGCAAATTACACAACCTGGTAAGTGCACTCAGTAGAGTGCAGATCTCCGTCTAATGGGTCTCCCTCTAACAACACACAGTCAAACCTGCTTCAGTTGTCCCTGCTGGCGGAGAAGATTAAAAAAAATAACGGGGATTCATTCATCTTTGACTTTAGTGGATCATAACATTCTTCTGCTATCGAATAAATCTGCAGATGCCCAGGTTCAAAATGACTAGTTTTAGTCAAGTGCATTACCCACAGTCTTTGTGCTAAGCTAGGCTTTATCTGACAAATATTTGATTCGTATTCATAAAGAATCTATTTTAAATTTGTATCCATTTCAATTCAAATGTATGCAGTGAACATGTGTGCATATTTCTACTTTATTTCCACCTGATAAATAAAACCCAAATAATCGGGTGAATGTGAAAAATACATTATGAGTTGATCTATTCTTAGTATAAGAAAACATAAGGATACATTTGTACAGCAGCTTTAAACTTATATTTCTATGAAGCGTTAAAATAATCCATTCATAAGAGAGTTTGCAAGAAAGTTTCCAAACAAAAAAAACATTCCCGCCCTGCAAAGAAAAACTTCTTTGACACCAGTGACATTCAATCACAAGTTTAGTCAAGCCATTTGGAAGAGCCAACCCCATTCATTTGACCGTGAAGGTTTATGATAAATGGGCACACTTTATGAATAGAGGCTCTATTTAGGGATGGCTCCATAAAACAAGCAGCCCCTCCCCTGTTTAATGCTTTGTCATAAAGCCTGAGGTCAGCCCCAGAAAGACATTCATTCTCTCTTTTTGCAGGGTGGCAGTTATTCTCTTGTGACCTGTTCATCGAGGTACAAAGTAGATTTAGTGTTTAACCCGAGTCTGGGAACTCGTGTCGCGGTTTTCGCTGGTTTTAACATTCTGTGTGTGCAGGCTAGAGCCTCGTCTAACGTCCTTTATGTCAACACAATATCCATTTGGAGCTTTGCGAGGACATGAAAGGAGGGTTTTATGACTGATGGTTGCTCTTATGATCCTCAGTCTCTGCAAACTCTCTCTCTGTCCGACTCCCCCTCCTTTGGTTTGACTTCAAAAAGGCAGCCGCCGCGTGAGCGTCATACCTACTGGAGCAACACCTGCGTTCCAACCACCGCTACGAGCACAGCTGCTTGTCTATATGTGGCAGTATATTTGTTCGGGGCTTAAATAGCTTTTAATGCCAGAGTGCTTGACTTTGGGCTCTCAAGAGCAGTCCCATTGTCACGGATATGTCTGCTTGGCTTAAAAAGGCCCTTAGGTGGTCCAGTGAGGACAGCGCTGTAGCTGATTGGATGGAATACCTGCGTGTGTGTGTGTGTGTGTGTGTGTGTGTCTGTGTGTTTTTGTCGCTCATGGACTACCCGGTTGGCCCGTCTCGTCACCAGGACGTTAAAATAATCAGTTAAAAAGGCACACATTGAACAACGCATCCTCTCTGGTTTGTGTCTCCGTCACCATTCTCCATTCGTACAAGCTTCCCAACACATTTTTTTTTCCCCAGCGCGTAGCAGAGAAATCATAAGGGGGGGGGGGGGGGAACGGTCCTTGATGTGTAAATTCGCTATTAATAATTCCTCTCCCGTCTCACCCAAAAAGACTGCCTGGGTGCGTGTTTGCTGCTCCTGCTTACAGCTTACTCCGATCCCTTTCCCTCCCTCCACTATCCATCCCGCCCAGCTTTATTATTTATGAAGCACAGTAATAAAGACTCTCGTTTTCAGAGTTTTCTGAGACCCTCCCTCCCCCACTCTGTGATGGGCACACTGGACAAAGTGTCCGGGCCGTAATAGAAAATGCAAGCGGGGTTGCGGCCTATACGCGAGTGGAGGAGTCCTTTCCTCTATGTTTATGGGCAGAAAACCTGATTTGGGATCAGTCACACTAGACAGAAACCTACCGCACACCGAGGGAGGGAGGACAGAGAGCCTCACACGCCTTGCTTTCTATCCTCTCGAACACAGACTTCATACTGCGTGTTAAAATCTGGCTCAGTTTCTGGATGTCCTTATTCTTGCTCCATTGATATTTCTAATCAGAGACACAGAGGGGGTGCGCTTGCTTCACACTGCAAAAGTCTTATCGGGTCCTTTAGTCTACGGTCTTAATCTCTCAAAAACAAATGAATTGTTATTTGCTAGAGGGTCTTCTTTCATGATACTGACCCTCAAAACACGTTGCTTCGCGTGCAGCATTTACAGAGTGCTGACAAAATAAGTGTACAGCAACTCACCGCTTTTATAGCTGTCCATTATACCTGTTCAGTACAGGCATCACCTCTAAAACATATTATTCAACATGCTATATCTTGTTGGATTAATCCATTACGTTCTGCTCGCGGTAGCTTTATACTCCCTATAGGCTCATGATCACTGGTATCAACATCTGCAAGAAAGCAAAGGCTTTTCAACTATTTCATTAAAACTATATTTTCATCCGTTTCATATTAGGGATCAAGATGAAATTAGGCCTTTATTAGGAATGAATCCAATGAATCCAATGAGCATAAGAATGAGTTGTTTTGCAGCGACGTTGTGGCCTCGGGGATCCAGGCCCCACGAGGCAGTTGCCCCCCTTTGAACAAACGCTAAAATATGTGGTAAACATCAAAGTATAATTCACCAACTTTGACGACCTTATTTGCTTTAACAGCCGGCCCCAGGGCGGTTTGAACGGCCGATATATTACGATATATTGCGACACTAAGCGTGGCGATGCGATTATTGCAGAATCTAATTTGAGGAAACCAGAGAATAAAGCAGAACAAAACAGAACCATCTGCATTTAATCTGATCAAAGAAAAGACGATGTGCATTTGAATCCATCCCAATCCCCGTAACGTCCACCATCGCAGTGCTTCAGACTGCACAAAAAGTACAGCTGTCAGCCTCAGATTTGCATTTAAATGATCAATTAGCGAGTCTCTACATGCTTTGCCTGCCCTGTCCTCTGCTTGCATCCCTACTGTCATCCCTCCACTTACTACGTCCTCTCAGCAGCTACGCTCAGATGATCCCTTTCCATTTCTTTTCGCCTCGTCTCGTTGCAGAAAGGCCGCTGACTTCGTGGTCGTGTTCCAGTGGCGCTTTGCTTTCAGCCTAATGGACAGACAGCTGTGCTCCCATTTCTATATATAACTAAGAACCCCACATGATGAAGTCCCTCACACCCTCCATCCCTGGCTACTACAAGGGAGTAGGACCCAGTCACAACTCACAGTTTTGCTAAAGACCTGCACTTTTTATTAAGTCATTTTGAGCCTAAAATTCCAGCTTTTATGAAAAAATAAAGCCACATTAAAAGATTTAGTGAAAAGCACTTTGATAAGCCTCGCTAAAACTACGGTATTTAATGCAGCTTTATCTGCACAGGGTCACAATTTTGTCGTTCGTTGGATGAAGGACGCACAAAAATGATTTGAATGAAGAGCGTACGACTTAAATCTGGCCCTTTCTGCCCCTCATCACCGAGGAAACAAACACTCATTTTTAAATTTGTCGAATATATTTACACGCTTGTTTTTGTGCAGCTCAGTAGGTTTTGCGGGTGTTTGTGCGTGTTTGCAAGAGCTGGATTATGGTATATAAGTAACGGCGTTAAGGGGTCAGCTGGTGGTGGGGTCGCATCCGTTCAGATTAGAGAGGTTAGTCCTTCTGTCTCTTGTGTAATTAATAGAGACGGTAGGTGGGGGGGGGGGGGGAAGATAAAGACAAAGAGGGGAGAGTAAGTGTGCATTGAGAGAAAGAAAGAAACCGGCCCTCACACACACGCACACACACATACACACACACTCAGCAGAGAGGGATTGCGTGTAATGACTGGGTCCCTGGTGGTCAGGGTATTCGTGTACATCATGAGCGTGTGCAGCGGTCCAGAACCAACAACAGATTGGATATAAAAGGGATGCACTGGACGTGTGGTTTTTCTAGCAAGTTCAGGACCCTGATATTGTCAACAGAGATAATAACTGCCGGACGGCCGGAATGCAGCCGCGAAAATCTCCAAATAGCCCAACACACACACACACACACACACACACACACCGAGGCACGTTTGTGACAACAGTACGACGGGTTGGAATTAACTCGACCAATTGGTTCTGTCGTAGATCTTCTAGATGAATGATTTCCAATGTCAAGCGACTCATCGTTCCTCATTTTGACAACGAAAATAGGGCTAACAAGGGAAAACTTCCACCAGATGATCCCCCGATAGAACAAGAAACTGAACATCTCAATATATGAATTCAGCTATAATACTGTTCTGAAAAGAATGAAATGAAGACGACCAGAAACTCACGTTGGGGAACACAGCGAACTTAAGGGGGGGAGAGAAGCAGGATGTAGGTGCTTGTGACATTTCATGAGCCTGGCCCCCGGCAGCAGGTGTTGGGTTCATGCTGGGAAGGGTCTTAATGTATCTAGTGTTCATTTAAACAGCTTCAAGTTTGAGTTGATGCTCGCCTCAATGACAGCGTCAACAGAGACAACACCACAGCATCGCCACGGACAGAAGGAGGTCGCTGTATTCACATCAGCGTTAAGCCATGTTCTTTGTTAAAAAAAACAGTCTGCGTTTTCTCTCATCAATTAACAAATATATTTTAGATTAAAATTGCTTTAAAAAGGATCAGGGTTAAAAAAAACGTACCCAGTTCCAAGTTGCCTCGAACCTTCCCCGGTCAGGCGATATAAAAAGAAAGAGGACCATTTGAATGGCAGCCAATCCCTGCCAGCGCTCTGTGGTCAATCGGACCAGGATTTCAGGCCAAGTTGCTACTTACTACTTTTATAAATATTCCATTTTGATTCTAGGTGTGGGTGACATGGTGGTTAGCACTGTTGCCTCACTGCAAGAATGGATTCAAAAACACCCGCTTTCTCCCCCCCTCCCCCACCCAAGACATGCTCTGGGGGTTGAGTCAATGGTTTGTCTCTATGGCAGCCCTGTAAGTGACTGGTGACCGGTCCAGGGAAGCCTGTGACTCAAGCGCCCGTACATGGCTCTGAGAATAAGAGTTATAGAAGGTACGTCCACTCCTGTGAGTACTTTAGAACATCCATCACATCAACTTCATGTTTTTGATCTAGCTACTTTAGTTTGTTCTTTGCAAGCGGATGTGTTTGTGCATGAATGCCTCTTGTGGCGTTTCTGTGTCGATGTTAAAAGTGAAACTGTAATCTCAGAGAGTATGCATCCCTCAAAGCGTAACTGAGAAAGCAATTAATTCATGAGAGAGGCATGAGAGACCTGTCGAGCATTAGAGCAGCCGCAAGATAGGGTTTAGCATCCTTCGCTTTTTGACCCGCCCCCCCCCTCTCTCTCACACACACGCACACAGACACACACACACAGGCCTATAGAAGGGACGAAGATGATGATGAAGATGATGATAATACGGAGGAGAAGGTGAAGATTATGGCCGCTGTTGCTTCTGTGTGAGACCCCTCTCACTCACTTCTCTCTCCCTCTTGCTGATGAATTAGTAAGTGGACACTAGAAGGACTCATTCATCCGCACACTGGTGCATGAACTGGATGTTTAGCCTCCTGCCTCTCACTCAAACTCTTTTACATCCTCCAAACCCTTTTCCTCTCCTGCGTTCTTTACAACTTTGTCTCATTCTTTGAGTTTCACAGCACTGTATTGTCCAAATAACAGTTCTTGCAGTAAAATATATCTTTCTTTTTACCCTCTCTGCCTGATGTCATGTTTAGTGTAGATTATAGCCCAGCGCCTGACCCATTGCCTGCAGACAGAACTGCAGCTTTGTGACTCTCTCCTCCAACCTCCAACCTCCACTCCCCCACCCACCTCCCTCCCTCCAGAGTCCCTGAGGCTCCAGCAGCTGGCTACGCACCGTTTCACCTCCCTCTAGATCTCTTATTCCTTCCTTTTCTGTCCTCTGGGTGAGATGTGGTATCACATTACGCATTTCTTTGCCCATTGTTTTCGGTGAGATTGCTTCAGCCACGATGAGCCGTGAGGGGTGCGGTGCTGATGTTGCCGTCACTGATGTTGCGCTCCACGGAGGTGTACATGAGAATAAAAAGTGTCGACAGTGGCCTGTTAGCGCTCTAGCGGCTAATCCATAACCATAGTCAACAACACACACGAACACAGACACACACACACGCCCTGCTGACACCTGACCTTTACAGGAAGCAGAGCATCCGCCCTCCCACTCCCCCTCCATCCCTCACCTCTCCACTTTCACTCAGTCATTATGCAGTGAGGGGTCAGTGTTTAGTATACATGAGGAACGAGTGTACATCAAGGGATCAGGCAAAGAGGAAAGAAGGAGTCACAAAGCGAAAGGCAGTTTTGTTCATGGTAGAAACAAAAAAGAATGACACATATTGGCAAAATGGAGGGCGAGAAGGAATGGACTGTAACACGGGGGTCAGGTTGAAGAAGGGCGGCGGAGGAGAGTTGGATTGTCTTATCAGATGATACAAAACGCACACACACACACGCACAAGCAGCCGGAGACTCACAATGGTGCCGTCCTGGTAAACAGGGCTTTGATGATAGCGGAATCACACTGAGTCCAATGCCTTGACATGAAGACAGAGACGGCATGCTGGGGAGTGCGTGTGTGTGTGTGTGTGTGTGGGGGCCGGAGACACTGCATGGGTGTGAGAAACTGTCTGTATTTATGTCTCTGCATGAGACGGTGTTATCGGAGACATAAATATGAAAAAGGATAGCAATACGGAGACAACCAATCTGTGTGTCCTGACACAACAAACCGCCCTCGTCCTTCTACCGAGATTGGCTCCATATTGGATGTTTAATATTTAACTACACGTGTCTTCCTCAGGGACTGGGGGGGGGGGGGGGTTTGGAGGAATGTGTGAGGAGGAAGTGTGTGTGCATAGACACTAGCGGCTTGTAAAGATAGAAGTGTACACACAATCATTGTGTCACTCACAACGCGCAATCAGGAGCGTAAAAATGCAAATTCTAAGAACAACAAGTGTGAAAACATCCAGTGTAACTGTGGCTGTTCAGAATGCACACCAAAGAAGAGCTGATTCATAATCAATCAAAAGCTTTGCATCACGTGCTCAGGTTCATCTTCAACCAGTAATCACAGATTTCAGTTTGGGCCAGTTGGAGGCAACAGAAACGGCAAACCCTACATTTGATGATGATAATAATAATAATAATAATAATAATGACAACAATGGAGAAGGTGCTTATTTACACATCCAGCAGATGATGTGTGAGTCGTGTCCCCCCCCCCCCCCCCCCCCCCCGATGAATTGGAAGACCAATATTTACTCCGCTTTAATCTCTGACGCCTCCTGAGGGAAATATCTGCGACTGCATTCAGAGATTCCTCAAAGTAACCCTGGATTTATTTATGGAACTTCTGGGAACATCTCTGAGCCGAGTGGTCGACCGATGGCAAGTGTGCTGCATTCTTTTCAAAAAGAAATTAAAAAAAAACCTCTGTTAATGTGAAGTGAATTCTAAATTATAGGATTATATTCTGCAATGGTGTTATTATAATGAATACCATTTCATGCAATGATCAATAAATTGTGAGCCATAGGCCGGTGAGTGCGTCTCTACGGAGACGACCACACACACCGTCACCGTTTGGTGAATCTTTTTCTTAGATCCTTCTTTTCACCCTTTTTTTTCCTCTGCTAAAGAAACTCTTTAAAGTCCTCTTCCTTACTCTCAATTCCTAGAGGAGCTCTCTTAAGGGCTAAGATGCTGTGACTAACCTTTATCTTTACCAGGAACTTATTTCTACTTAAATTCTTGGATAACATCGTCATCTCTGAAATTGCAGCACTTCGTACTACGAAGCTTTATGAATTCACCGCCCCCCCCCCCCCCATTGTAAATCTCTGTGGGTTTGAACTATACAACTACAATCTGTTCATATTACAAAATTGATAAGAGCAGCTTTAAATGTAAAGATTTGCTGCTTGTCATATCATTGTAGATTGAATATCAAGAGGATTTAGGCTACTGGTCGAAACAAACACAATGATCCACTAGTGTATTTGTTTTGTAATCTAATCTAATGTAATCCACATCCACACAAAGCAGGTCTGAGCACGTTGACAACGAAGGCTCGCAGATAACAATCATGCAAATGTCCATCCAGTGCACACAGGATTCATGTAAAGCCTTTTATTCTATTCTATTCTAGGTGCAGGCGCATGCGTGCACATAATACGGTATGCATGGGTTCACACATTAATATGCAGGGAGTCCAGGGAGGTACATTCCTTGCCACACACGCGAATACGCAGTGAGTCATTGTTATTTTGCTGGGTTTAACCACAAGCCAAACCCCCCCCCCCCCCCCCCTTCGCAGACACACTGACTCAGTTATTCGCTCATGCACATGCTCCAATTTGTATGTGTGTGTGATAAGCCAAAGAGGCTTTTAATGGTGCATTCACCCAAATTACATTGCAAAGACCAAGATACGGTGTTCAGAATCATATCTATATTTAATTTGCTCTCATCTGCAGACATTTTGCTAATAATAATTTCCCTCTAATACTGAAAATCAAAACAGTCGCTAGTTCATTTCTCAAAGTGAGCGAACACAAACAGACATTTAGCACTGTGTACTGATCCAGGACATATCCATACACTTACACAACAATATTTCCTATTGTCCTGCGGGCAGTGTTGGGAAAGTTCACTTTCTACATGAACTAGTTCAAAGTTCAGTTCACAAATTTTAAAATGAACTAGTTCAGTTCATAGTTCAAACTTAAAAATGGGAACTAAGTTCACAGTTTAGTTCTAGTTCAGTTCTTTTTTTCCATATGTTGCTGCAAGCTATTATTTTTCTAAATTATTGCCACAGCCCAGAACCACAGAGAGCAATTATTTTTATCAGTTTTAACAATGAAGCTGTGCATCAGATTTAATCTTCATATCCAATTTTGAATCCTTATCCAACCAGGGTTTACATTAGCATTGAGGGGATTGTTGCTTTAATGTTGCTGTCCATTCACTCCACACTAGCAGCAGCTGCAGCGTTCACCCCTACAGTACATCCTCAATCACATGCTGCTTGAATGGTCTTTTTTAAATAAGAAATAAAAACACGACAGTTATCATTAAGGTGCAAATGTTTGCAAAGAAAGGTCAGATTCCTCCCATCCTCACCGACCTTGTCAGTAACTTCATAAAACTCATTTAAATTATTATACGCCGCCGCTTTGTTACACGCAGCTTTTTTGATGACGCATGCGCGGTGCGACGCTGGAGGCTGGTGTTGCCAGATTGGGTGTTTTTTCCGCTACTTATTAAAGCGCGTTTACGGTGTGTTTTCTTTAGAAATCTGGCAACCTATTTGAACAACGTTAACCTGAAAGAACGCGCCGTTCAGACACCAGAATGAACGAGTTCACAGTGACGTTCATCGGGCGTTAATACAGTACGTTCAGTTCACGTTCGCCCAAAATATGAACGAGTTCATGAACTATCGTTCAATGAACGCGTTCAGGCACAACACTGCCTGCGGGATCTTAAGTATAATACCCGAGGCAGTAATGACCTTCCTGCTTAATTATTGCACAGCGGCCAATTGTTTGTCAGTCAGCAACAATGAAAACCCACACTGCTCAACATGGTGGCAAGTGCTTGTGATCGGCATTCAATTAAACACGTGTCGATTTAATATCAAGCAGTTTTTGGACTCACCGAGTTCTCTGTCCTCGTGAAGACGTCGATCACAGCGCCGCGAGACTCGTCTTTAGGGGCCTTCGGCTTCACTGTCGCTGCGTCGCATCGAGGCGAGGCCGCAAAGACGTGCTTTCCCGGCCCGGTTCCGACTGACGTTTTCTCTCAAACCCGTGGTATCGGCGGGGACCGCTTCCCTCGTTTGGACTTTGAATTTCGCGCACATTGCGCTTCCAGCGTAGCTGGTGAGTGACGTCAGCTGCGCAAATGTCCAGCAACGTCTCCATGTGCGATACGTAACGTAGCTGATTACCGGCATAACATAATCATTTATGTGCAAGGCACAGCAGGAAGCAAGAAAACAACAATAAAATGCAGGTTTATTAAATAAAATAATGAAATAATCAGTTTTGATTTTAGCAGGTGTGCCTGCCTCTCCTCGTCTGTGGTTGGAAATGACGTCACCACTTGGGATCCTGCTACAAACAGAGCTCCCTGTGAGCCGCTGCTTCAGTGTCTTCTGACTGGACGCGTTCAAGTTACATGAAAACATACAAGTGCTCGTCTGCCACAGCTTTACTAGCGTCTCTCTATTTTGTGTTTAGTGTGGTGTCCTTTATTTGATTACATGTTGTGCAGGCATGAATCACTCTCCACATCAGGCTGAATCTGGCTAAATCACAATCACGTTCTTCATCGTCTAGACGGCCGACTCGCGCAGACAAACACACACATTACACATTACTTCATGCACAAGCGCGCTCCTAGTTATGCATCGTCAAACTCGCAAGAAGTGGGTCACAATAACCAGCTCATTGTCTCACGTTAGACGCTACATGGAAATACACGCAG
>NC_084916.1:1290774-1400774 GCF_949316345.1 Pungitius pungitius
CGTTAGACGCTACATGGAAATACACGCAGAAACATAGTGTAGGACACAGCGACAGCGCGTGAGGGCCACGGCAATAAGGATCACAACGTTTAAGGGAAAGTGCTGAATCTAAATCTAGATATTAACATAAAAAAATGCAATCTTCAATTTGTGTTACTGCATTGATCGACTGATCAAGCCTTGGGAAGTGAAGCAATGTGGTTCATTAACACAAATCAAATAGTTTAATGCAACTTCAATGTCTTTAAGTCTTTCTTTTACATTTTTGAGTTTAATCTGGTGGATTTTGCTCCTCCTGCGCACACATAACTATTTAAATAAGAATGAATTCTTACGCCAAACAAAATCCCAAACAAAATATAGGTCCAGGAGATGAAATGTTATTTACTCCCTCGGCCCGGACGCATGAACACACCATCCTACCAGATGCAATCTACCAATCCAATCCATTTGCTCATATGTAGCTAAATGAATATGTTTACCTAAATCCCAGGCTCAGAACAAGCTTTGGAGAGGAAAAACCTTTCAAAAAAACATTGCGCAAATCTCCTTAACCGCCATGACTGGTATTTTGGCTCCGAGAATCGGTTTGAATGCGCATCAACGCCGGGGTGCGCGCTGCTGCAGATGCACACAGCTCCTTCTCACGCCCACGCACACATGTTCATGCGCGGCAACGCTCTGTCAACAGGTGGAGGAACACCAGGGCAGAAGCGTAGCAAACGCCAAACAAGGCTGCCTTTCAGCAGACCCCCACCCCCCCGATGTTTGTGCGTTTTCACACATTCACATCGAAGACACAGTGACATCCGTTCAGCTCTTGGTGTCCCGCGGCCCGAGTGCAGCCGTGTTAACTGAGGCTAAACGTCAGCAAGGACATACAGACTACGACTTGCTCATCCAGGGAGCGAGAAGAAAGAGGGACGCCTGCGTCTCGTCACTCAGGGGGGGGGGGGGAGAAGATTCATTGCAGGCATATTTAACGCAAATAGACAAGCAGAGAGAGCGAGATGCAGAAAACGAGGAGGACGGGGAGGGAGCGGGACAGGAGCAGGGCCTCAAGGAGGAGGGGGGGGGGGGGGGGGTTGTGTTTGTTTCCCCATCTGTTTACTTCTCTGAGCAGCTCTGTAGAGGGAGGCCACCCGTCCGTTGCTCCTCCACTCAGGGCATGAAGGCCAGCATTGATGCAGAGGTTTTCCATTTGGCTTCTTTTTCATAGCTCCAGCAGTATGAAATATGAGCGTACAGTGGGGGGGGGGGGGGGGGGGGGGGTGCATTGGCACCAGTTCAGGCCTTCGTCTCTGCAACACAAATCAATAGCGAACAGAGATTACGGCGTATTATAACTAAATATCAGAAACCAAAGCCACAAAAGTCCTGGTTTATTTTTGTGGGACAGATGTTGAACATCATTTATCAAAAGAGGGCTGTGAGTTTGGTTCATTTTTTATGAAGGTTTTACAGCATCTTTTGACATTAAATTCTTATTTACTGGGTTCAGGCAAACCACTTGAATAAATCATTTGTTGTCTTTTTAAAAAGAATGAAATGAATGTTCCATTTTCCCAGGAGACTCTGTTGAGGCCGCCCATAGGCAAAGAATTTCAGACATTTTGACTTCTAAGTGAACACCAACAAACCAGTTTTGCCCTCTATTGTTTCAGGTTTGATTACCAGGAGCTCCTCCACAACTCCACCTTCTGCTTGGTGCCTCGAGGTCGACGCCTGGGCTCCTTTCGTTTCCTCGAGTCTCTACAGGTAAAAATCTATTATTCTACGTGATACACACATGAACACTTGATTCGTGTGGTCATGCTGTAGACGTGCATCACACTGCAAACACTTTTCCTCAATCAGGCTTCTTACTGCAATACAGTATAGCAAGAATAAATCAGTCACATATAGGGGTGACATTGATTTATGCTAAAGTTTATACTTATGCTTAAGAACGATGTTGTTCATCCTCCCTTAAGTGCCCTGCGACTCTCCGGTTTCTCCCACATAAATAACAGTTGCGAGTCTCTACATGTCACATGCTAACACATCAGTCATCAGCTCCGGATCACACTGCTCAGAGGCTCCAAATGACACTTCTGACTCCAGGAAACGGCTCCGCTTCCACGATCGGTCAACAAGGACGTGCACCAGGTTGCAGGATGTTTACATTCCATAGCCGTGCTTTTATGAAGTCTTTTAGTCACTGACACCCTAATGATCACATCTGCAAGTGTTTTCCTCAGACCATTGTGTTGTGTTGAGCGCAGCTCCAACCATAAAGGCTTTATTTAAAGTGGCTCCATTAACACACACGCGCACACACAATCGTCTAAGTCCACCAGTGAAATGTGGAGCGTACGGAGCCAGAGAAGAGTTTGAACACGTCCTTCTTGGTGTGGTTCTCTCTCTCTCTCTCTGCCACCCAAGTAGGGCCAGGACTCGCACCAGTGCAGGAAGCTCCGGTGGCTGTTTTTAGATCGGCCCAACACCGAACCTTGGCTGCTACCGTGTTCCCTGGCGTGTGTGTGTGTGTGTGTGTGTGTGTGTGATGGTCCGGAAGCATCCATAGCAGTGGCAGTCTGCCCCACCACCGATGTCTGCTGAATGGACAAATCCACACACACAACCCACTTGGCAGCAGGCGCTGGTCGTGGTTCCTTCCTCCTCGTGTCTTCATCAGTCCTCTAGTTCTTTCTGTCTTTTCCTCCCCGACGTCCTTCTCTCTTTTACATTCGTGGCACCTTTTAGAGATTTTTCTGTTGTGTGTATTTTTTTCTACTACGTACCAACCAAAACCACAACGAACCGGCAATTACCAAAAACCAGCGTGGTAGGAAACTCGCTGCCATCTTTCCAACACACACACACACACATTCAGTCAAACGCTGCCCCTTCTCCTCTTCCCGACGCAAGCGAACCAAAAACAACTACACGGGCTTTCCTGTTAGCTTACCTCCAGGCGAGGAGTGCTTGAGATGTTTGAAACAGAGCACCTCGTTTCTTTGGGGTGGAGGGAGACCGAGGAGAACCTTGGGCTGGATTTTAAGTGTTGAGGCCTTGGATTCTCACCGTGAGTGTGACCTTGTTTTAACCCACAGCTTATTCTGACACATACACCTCTTCCTATTTGTTCAAGTGTCCTTCGGCAGGTTTATTTTTGGATGACATGCAGAGAGAACGTTTGATCGCTGCCTATTTCAGCTGCTGCTGCTGCTGCCTCTGTTCTCTGGTGGGTTAATTAGAAAAAGAAAAAGTGTGTTATAGTGGGTGAAAAATAACACCCAGACCTATCAGCACTCCAGACCCACATATACAGAGGAGGAGAGCGGGATGGGATGGGATGGGATGGGATGGGGGGGAGGAGAGGGGAGACCAAAAGCAGGGCACGGAAAGCAAAAAAAGAAAAGTGGAACGACATCAAAAACCCGTCAGAGACGGAGAGGATGAGGCAACATCAAAAATCTGCTTTAATAAAGCATGACGCCTCACGTATCCACTGGTTCCTTCTCATTCTCCTCTCATCCCTCTCCTTTTCCTATCAGTTTAGCTACTTCCTTGCATATGTCCCCTCAGACGTTGTACCTAATTAGTACACAAAGAGTTGGCCCCCGCCAGCCACATCTGGGTGAGTGACAGTCTTTGAAAGGGAACTCTGGGGCTTCCTGGGAAAAAAGAGATAGGAGTTATTTCTCATTCTACCCAGCCTTAGGGCTACCACACAGACACAGAGCTGCATATACACAAGGGTATTGATCACATTGTCTGCTCTGCCTGAAGTGCCAAGCACGGACTCATTTATATTCGTGCAGCTGCAATACGTCACGTTGTGTCGTTCACTGCCAAAGAAGAATCCCCTTCAAAACGCATCTGATCACAATTAAAGGAATTCAATTTCACGTTCTGGGTTATCCAAATCCTCTGTGTGTGTGTGTGTGTCTAGGCGGCGTGTATCCCAGTGCTGCTGAGCAACGGTTGGGAGCTCCCGTTCTCCGATGTCATTCAGTGGAACCAGGCGGTCATTGAGGGAGATGAGAGGTTACTGCTGCAGGTAACACACTAACGCGTACAGAACCAGGACATCCCGAAGACTAGATTCACCTTGTTGGAGTCCAAAGGAGACACCCGTCACCGGCTGGTGTGGCTACAAACAGCAATGCAACTACAACACCTGCATAAAACATCATATACGTGTTTCAGTCATGTTTTAACAAACACGGCTGTCTGGGGTCAATCAAACCTCAGAAACTACAGTTTTAATGTTTTTTTCAGTCTCGTGTGCACATTTGTCATCCACCAAATATGCAGTAAAGTGTGACCTGTAGCAGATTTGTCACGTCACATCTATTTTTTCTTCATGTTTTTACACAAGTAACTAGCGATTACGGGAATACAGTTCTGAGGGCTGCAGCAACGGATTACCTACACTTAAAGCAGCACCTGAATGCATCCTTTGTAGATACTGAATGAAAGCTGTGTACAGTGCATGTGCTCACAAATACTGGGCCGTCCACACATGGTCTGCAAGCTGCCTTTGTTTCTCAGCCTGTGTGGTCTCAAGCACTGAAATACTCTGAGCTCCTAATTTTCCAAGCCAAGAATCCGTTCAGACTGTCAAACACACTTTCTCAACTGTTCAAGCTACATGATTGGCTGCTGTAAGTCATGTGTTTATATCTAGCAATAAACTTTTCTTTCACAACATAGCTTTTTCAAATCATTCAGTTAAAAGGCCGTCCAGGCTTAGTTCTGAACATTGCTTATTGCAACTTTGCTAAAAATTTAAAATTTGATTTTACAAACATATTGAATTTAGAGTTTCGGAGTTTATTTCCTGCAGAGCTGTGTCCATATTTGCCTGCATAAATCAATGCATATTGAGGCTTAGATTTGGGTTCATTGTACACATAGTGACTGGAGTGGCTGGAAATATCCACCACACAGGGCTAAAAAATGAATGAATGAATCACAAAGTAAACGCTTCACTTTGATAAAATCACAGTGGCTGAAATGTCGGCTGCTTTAGTAGATGCCAATTTGTCTGAAAAAATGGAGAGCGCTCCACAAAAAATAAGAAATGCTGATTGAGTAATCAAGCACCCACGGAAGATTTAATCCTGCTTGAGTTTAAAAGCACGCACACATCCTCTCTGTGTCTCTTCTCACTTAGACAAACACACACACACATACACACACACACACACACACACACACACACACACATCAACACTAACAAACACAGTGAGCAAGCAAAGCCGGCTCACCCTCAGCCTCAACCTTTATCTCTCCTGTGGAAAGGTTGTACACATTGATCCGGCCCGATGGAGGCCATGAATTGGCATCCAGCTAACGAGGAGCAACCTTGGGAGGGGGGGCGGGGCATTTGGGGCAGAAGTGATGAGCTCACTTTTCTCAGCTCAAACATGGCTTGATTCCACTTTGATTCAAGTTCCAATCTGAGTGATTAGATCATCTGTGGGCGGTGTTATTTGAACATGAGATCCCTAAATTAGCTCTGTGTCAAATGGGAGACCAAGAAACTACCCAATGCAGTTTCCCCTTCTTTGATTCTTTTCTATTATAAAAGACGTGACTTGCTTTAAAAAACAAAGTAGAACAAATGCCCTTTTCTGTTCTTTCTCATACCCCCCCTCCTCCCCACCACCTGTGTGTTTGACTGGTCTCGCTTCCAGGTGCCGTCCACAGTGAGAGCCGTAGGGAATGAGAGAGTCCTGGCCCTCAGACAGAGGACCCAGATGCTGTGGGAAGCATACTTTTCCTCCGTGGACAAGATAGTCCTCACCACGCTGGAGGTGAGCCTCGGTCACAGACTGCTACTGTAGTTACCCACTGCATTTTATTTCCCCAAATATGATGCAATTTCCACCCCCGGCTTTTTTTGAAACAATGTCATTCTCGTTGAAAACCTACGACCTCGGCATTCGTGGCCAGAGCGTTGATATCTCCAGGGTCGGTGACCAGATTTCTACCATCCAACCGGCATTAGAAACTCCCAAATCGCCCTTCATTTGTTTGCCCTGATCAATATCTAAAGATGTTAGTTCATCTAAAAGACGTATGCAAACATGCAATTCCAAATTGGTAATATTGGAATTTACAGCTACGACATCTCCCTCTAGTGACTAAAACTAAGGAAGAGTCAACTAACTTGCAAGAAGTTCTACTGCGATGAGTTGATCTTTAAACGCTAATTGTAAACTCCAGTATTATAAGTTAGTCAAATCTGGACCGTATCCTATCAGCTCCGTCCCCTCGGGCCACCAGTACCATTTTTATCCATCGCCCACAAATCCATAATAATAATAATGTTGCTTTTGGCTGCTGATATGAATTCAAATAATGTATGACTCTGAAAACTCATACTTTCTGCTGCCTTACTGTTGTGTTGAAGAACGTAGAGTAAAAACATTTGAACACAAGGAGGTTTACTGCTTGTGTGCTATCATCATCGGACCTTCTTCAGAAAGGCCTTTCACATGTCAATCAAAGCACCCCTCTATCATTATGATTATGGGTTTGGCCCAATGTACTAGGCTCTGGGTTTTGTACTGTGGGAACATTTCAAAGCGGGCCACATGCGATCCGCCTGAATTCCTGGAGAAATCCCCTAATATATAGAAGTGACTTATCATTACATTGCAAATATCAGTCCCAACCTGCCAGTTTCTGCCTCACTGCCCGCTATTATCCGACTGTGAGAAAACACTACAAGTCAAATTCAGGAAAGGTTTCATCTTTGAAGGAGCTCTATGTTTCAGTCTTGCTCATACATGCATCGCTCATAAAGGCAAACTCAAAGGGATGTTGCTCCGGCTAAGAGAATGTCATTTGAAGGGTAGCCCAAGGGTTAGACGACGCATGAAAAAAAACAACAACAACAAAAACAGGCCCCTCCTTATCATTTTAGCCCGAGCAAAACAACAGACTCAACCCCTCTGAAATCTGAAGACATCACACATTGAGTGCTTGGCTTCGCACTCCCATGTTTGCAAAAGCAGTTCTGGCAGCGACCTAATGCGTGTGCTGTGGGGGATTTATGCCAGAGATAATAAAGGAGAGGCTCTGGAGGTTGGTGATAAGCTGCTTATATACATACAGCATGCAGAGGGGGAACCTCTGGCCCAGGGGAGACAGCTGTGCATTCAGCCCGAGGTCAGTGACGCGGAGGCCTTTGCTGTGTCGATACCTCCTGTTGGTCTACAATGGGAAACGCATCAATCGGAATGACTGTAATACGCAAACATAAGTTTGTCAGATCTGGAATTGCAGTTAAGTTTAAGGCTCCAAAACCGGCGGCTTAGGGGGACGGGGGGGGGACGGGGGAGAGTAATTACTATGTGGAGGAAACCTATATCAGATGAACCCAGCAGCCACTCACCTGTTCTTTCTGTGCGTCACATTGCAACCCCCTTTCTTTTTGTTCCGCCTCCTCCACAGATCATCAAGGACCGTGTGTTCTCTCACACATCGAGGAACAAGTACATGTGGAACTCCCTGCCGGGAGGTCTGCTGGTCCTACCAGAGTACTCCACTCACCTCACGCATTTTCCTTTCTACTACCTGGGATTAGGTAAGCAAACTCTTCATTCAAATGAGTTTGCACAACATGCAAATGTTGATTGCACATTGAGGACGTTGATTGTGTCAGAGCTGAGGAGGTAGAGTGGAGCAACCAACACGTAACCAGCAAATCATCATCAAATACAAGCATTTATTTCCCAGGCGGTGGAACTCTAAGCCATCAAAGAAAGCTTGGAATTGATCTGATGATCCTTGATAGACACCCAGTAAATATTCAAAAGCAACACAACGCTCTCCTTCCCCTATATTAACCTTCTGTGACCTTGCTCAGGGGTCAGTCCAGGTCAGGAGTTTACTGCGGTCATCCACGCTGTTTCCCCATTGGTCTCCCAGTCCCAGCCAATCATGAAGCTGCTTCAAATGGTCTCCAAGTCTAAATACTGCTCCCAGGTAAACGATGTACACCACAAATAAAAGAAGAGGGACTCCCTGCTTCAGCAGCTATTTCTGATCAGTTTAAAGCTTTCATCTGTGTGTGCGTACAAAATGTAAAATAAATGTCCCTTTCCCCGTCAAGATCATCATTCTCTGGAACAGCGAGAAGCCGCCACCCAGTCGGAGTAAATGGCCCCCCATGCCCGTCCCTCTCACGGTGACAGACGGCAGGAGGAAGGTGAGACCCGAAGCCACTCACAAATCACGCTGACGCCGCCTCTGACGTCTGAGTGACAGCGTGACGACCTGTCAGCCGCCCGGCCTGCTTATGTATCTCTCTCTTCCATCCTCTGTCTCTGTTGCTCCATTTCTCTGGTCCTTCACTGCCATTTCTCTCCCTTCTCTTTCTCTATCCAAGTATATCCGACATGTTCACCGATCCGCGCGACACTCGGTTTTCATGTCACTCATCCTCCACATTTCTTCTGTCCCCCTTTCTCTGTCGCCGTCCCTTTTTATAAACCAAAGGAAAAATCTATAGTGATTCACTCGTCTCAGTCACTCAGCGTGATTCACTGCGACAAGATCATCGCTCACTCATTCACACGTCTGTTGCCACAAGGCCATACAAAAGGGGCCATACAGTACCAGAACTAAAACGTAGTTCTGTTATTGTCCTGTTAGACCACCAGTCGGTTCCTACCTCATGTTGCCATAGAGACAGAGGCGGTGCTGAGCTTGGACGAGGATACGGTCCTGCTGACCAACGAGGTGTGTATACACGGCTTATCAATAAATAAAGCACAACTGCGCGTGTTTAAAAAAGCCACAACATAATGGCTCTATGCGTGTACTTGTAGGTGAACTTCGCCTTCTTGGTATGGCGCAACTTCCCAGAGCGGATCGTGGGCTACCCCCCCAGGAGCCACTTCTGGGATCCCCTGAAGCGGGCCTGGGGTTACACCTCCAAATGGACCAACGACTACTCCATCGTCCTGACGGGAGCTGCTTTCTACCACAGGTGCACTGGCACACTGGACCAGACTATTTTCCATCCATCCATTTTCCTCCACTCATCCGGGGTGGGGTCGCGGCGGCAGCAGGTTGACACCATGACTCACCCCTCATTCTGGAGGATAGCTAGGATATATAATCCCTCCAGCGTCCTGGGTCTTCCCCGGGCCTCCTACCAGTGGGGCGTACCTGAAACACCTCCAGTGATCCAAGTTCACCAATATTGCCATGATTTTAAATATATTTATTTTGATACATTCCCATTACACCATTTTACCATTTGTCTAGACATATACTGTGCACATTGGTTATGTAACCAAGATCCAAAGAGACTTCCTTCAGCGATCAACACAAAACACGACATAATGATATGATGAAAAGCAAAAAGCAAAATGAGAGAAGCCAAATCAGAGAGGATTGTTACATGTATGGCTAAACATGAGGAAAAAGAAAAGGAGATGAATTACTTCAAGCAGTTTGATCAATTTGAAAAGCCTGAAGTCGATATGTGCGGCGGCGGGGTGATGTGAGCTGTTATACGGTATCCATGCAATAATTACTCCACTGAGAGGGCAAATCAACTGTTTCCATTTCTATTCTAAAATCTGAATCCTTACATTATTTATTCATTGTAAGAATCCTCAGTTAAGTCCTTCAAACACAAGCAATCTAATTGCAGATGTAGGTATGTTATGTTGAAATGCTGCTTTTTTTCAAATTTGGGCTGCTTTTCAAAATAAAAAGCATTTAATGTGACACAATCCACAGCCACTTCACAAAATCATGTGCTAATTACATAAAGTTGTATGTAGTTTCTTGGCCCAATCAATGTAGAAGAAGACTGAAACAGGTGCTGGTTCTGACAAATAATATGCAGAATTAGTAGCTGTGAAGAAAGCACTTATTAAGCATATGCCTTGTACCAGAGGACTAGAAATATCCAAACCCACTGCCTGGGAAACGGTTAACGTGTCCCAGATGCATATCATCAACATACATCACACCGTCTACTCCTTTCTGTTGATGCTGCCGTGTTACCGTACAGGTGCTGGTGACCCGGCCTCCACCGGTGACGAAGGCTAAGATACATTTTTATTTTTGGCATTTAGGTTATGTGCTCGACTAAAGGGGTTAGCTGCACCGTGGCTGCAAGTACAAGAGGCTAAATGGAGATTAGGCTATTAGTGAGACAGAACATAAGGTTTTTCACACCGGATATAGGTGTGACAAAATATTCCTGCAAGATAAATAATAGGGCAATGTGTAATAAGAGAGAACATGTGTATATACAGTACATGTGTATGTATGTATATACACACAATGACTTTATATATTTATGTATATAGGCAACACTGGGAATCATGAAGTCTCATAAGACCGTAAATAAACTAAGGTTAATGATCAATAAAAAAAGCATAAGTATGGGTAAAGAGGCTTTACAAGAATAATTTAGCTTGCATTCTTTATTTATTTCTCTCTGAAATTACTATTTTGTTTTATCGAGTTTATTTGTTTTTGGGGTTGGATTTAAACCAGTAATCTCCCTTAATTATTGTAAGTCATTTAGGGACTAAGGCTCATCCAATGTTCTCTTCATCTCTAAAGTATTTTCATTAAGAACTCAAATGGCCTCTCTGCTACTTGCAGTTTATATATATATGTATATGTAATTAAACAAACAGTGACACTGTGAATCATCGTGAGTTCTGGTGTCTCTAGTGGAATCAAAGCTGACCTTCCTGATCCACATTTGGGATTTGATTCTCTCTCCTCAAGGTGCCGTGTGTCAAACGTGTTTATTTCTTCCAGGATTTATTCTCCACTCAGCTGAGGAGGACCCTCAGACTGGTTTAGCTCCATAGGGGAGTCGGTATGGATCCTCTCAATTCACGCGCGGGCATCAGCACATATGCCGAAAAAAGTGAAATAAGGATCACAACATAAAAGTAGTGAAATCAACTGGGGCTTTATTAGAAATGCCATTATATGACTTTACTTGACCTGCAATTCTATTATAACGGTATGGAACGGTTGTGGATTCCAGCCTGAGAATCTATGAGAATTGAGGTTGGATTCAAAAGCATCAACAGGTGTGTGGTGGAACAGTGCAGGGAGATAGCAGGAAGGTTGAAGTGTGGAGGATCCTCAGTTCAAACCTGCTCTCTCAGAAGGAGGGTTTGGTTGCAGTCAGGGCTTCAAACTGTAAACTTTGAAACAGTTTTGAGGTTTAGTAAACAATCCCAGGTCTAATATGAGAAACGGACACAATGAGGCATGTGCTTGAATAGCACAAGGGAACAACTGAAGGGCTGCAGGCTCCAACCTGCTGTCTGAGGTTGTGGGTTCATGCCCCTTCATGCAGACTTCTGCTTTGAAAGAGTTTTGAGTAGCAGTCTCAAGGTTAAATACGAGAAACAAAATTTTTATTTGTGCATGGTGAGGTAGTGCAGCACTAGAGCAGAGGAGCTACTGTCCTTACCCTGTAGGTTGCGGGTTCGAGCCCAGTCTTGGGTTTGAGCCTTTGGCTTTACTTCAGGTTTGAGTAGCAATCTCAAGGTTAAATACAACAAACAAAGGGTTGGTTAGTGTGTGGTGAAGTAGCACAGCGGAAGAGCTGCTGCCACAAGCCTGCACTGCATTTGAAGCTTGTGGGTTCAAGCCCAGTCTTGGGTTTGAGCCTTTGGCTTTACTTCAGGTTTGAGTAGCAATCTCAAGGTTAAATACAACAAATAAAGGGTTGGTTAGTGTGTGGTGACGTAGCACAGCGGAAGAGCTGCTGCCACAAGCATGAAATGCATTTGAAGGTTGTGGGTTTGAGCCTTTGGCATTACTTCAGGTTTGAGCAGCAATCTCAAGGTTAAATACAACAAACAAAGGGTTGGTTAGTGTGTGGTGAAGTAGCACAGTGGAAGAGCTGCTGACATAAGCCCCTGCACTGCACTTGAAGGTTGTGGGTTCAAGCCCAGATGTGGAAATAGCATTTAAAAAGACTTTTGAGGTTTAACTCACATGCTCAAGGTTAAATAGGAGAATCAAAGTTGTCAAAATGTGACCAGGACTGGTAGTGTAGGGGTGCAAGCTAGAGCCCAGAAGCCTCTGTGCGCACCGCCAGTGGGTTCAAATCCTGCTCGTGCCAAGTCTTGAGCACACTGCCGCGGAGGTAGTAGTGGGGGCATTGTCCCCACGGTTGTTTCAGAGAAGTGAACCCTAGGGGTTATGCAGAAACACACGGCGCGTTCACTTGAGTTATGATGGCATCGTCAAGAATGATGGAAGAATCTTTTGCTGATGAATTGAATTTGATGTTAATTGCTTTGCTTTAGCCTTTTAGCACTTATTAGCTGGACAGCAGAGGTGGGAACAAGTCACTGTTATGCAAGTCTCAAGTCATTGCCCTCGAATCCCGAGTCAAGTCGAGTCAAAGACGAAGCAAGTCCCAAGTCACACTGACATGAAACTTATTACAGCCTCTGAGGGCATTTTTCAAGACAATCACATGTTTGTCTACTTCAGGGCATCCTGTGGACAACCTTAAACTGACAGTCTGGCACAGGGTGTAGATTTGTTTACCCTTTTTAGTGCATCCACCCTCCAATTCTCTGTTACATTCAAATTCAACTCACTTGTGCCTTTACCAATGCAGGAATGATGAATAGCATGGTTGATCCTCCAAGACGCACCAATCCGTCTCTGGGGCAATACCCAATTATGATTTTTTATAAATATCAGTTACCCAAAACGAAAAAAGGAAGGATTTAGGAAGAGCCACCATGTCCCTTGAGGGTTGAACCCAGATAAGGTTTAAAGTACAGAAATTTGGGGCATTTGGCATTAGTGACAGGGACGTGTAGGTTGCTCCATCTAAGATCATTCCAGTCATGTCATGGGAAAAAAAAAGAGGGGGAAAAAGTCAAAATATGTAGGGGCAAAAAAGAAAAGATTTTTTTAAATAATAGGTAAAAAATTATTATAAAAAAATATATGTAGTCAATTATATATATATTATATATATATATATATTATATATATATATATATATATATAACAGTAATGGCATTAGTGTCTATGTGACGCTTCCCCTTCCCCACAGGTACTACCACTACCTGTTCTCCCACTACCTGCCCCAATCTCTGCGCACTCTGGTGGATCGCACCTCCAACTGCGAGGACATCCTTATGAACTTCCTGGTCTCTGCTGTAACCCACCTGCCGCCAATCAAAGTGGCTCAGAGGAAGCAGTACAAGGAGCTGCCCAGTCCGCAGGTAGGCCCCCCCCCGCTTCGGCTCAATAGTCTGTGGCCGCTGCTGACCCGAATGTCAGGTGTGTGCGTGTTGATAAATGACAGTGTCTTGTTCTACCTCTCAGAGTACAAAGAGTGTCCCATGGGCCAACCCGGAGCACTTCAACCAGCGGCAGGAGTGTGTCAACACCTTCGCCAACTGGTTTGGCTACATGCCTCTGGTCCACTCTCAGTTTCGCCTGGACCCCGTGCTCTTCAAAGATCAAGTGTCCGTCCTCCGCAAGAAGTACAAAGACCTGGAGAGGTCATAAAAATGAAGGACGAGATGGACAGTGCGCCTGGGAAGCCTTGAGATGAGTGGTCTAGTGGCCTTAATGGACCAACGTGGGGTGGAGGGTCAAGATGGGGAACTGTCTGAAGACGGTCCGGGATGTGGAGGAAGTGGCAGGGTGTTCCGTTTGTGACGTGGACAAAGTACAACCCTCAGACAGACCCTGGTGGACTGTTCTGGACTACAAACATATAAATGTGAAGAGAAAAAGGCGCCTATACAAGTTCAAAAGGAACCTCCCGCCTCCTACACAAATCTGGTAAGCCATGGAGAAGATCTAGGGGCCTTGACAGAGTCCCTGGGATTCTCACTGAAAAAGGACAATCCCTATTGGACAACTAAAGAAAGCAAAAAGCATTTAGAACACTTTGGATTACTGTTGCTGCGGTGACATCAGGAAGGAAATGGCAATCTCATGGTGGGAGGGACGAGTACTGGTGCCATGCACTCCTTCAGCAGGTCAGGGACTGTTACCATGGAACCGGACCATTTCACATCAAAATGCTAACTGTAAAACCAATAAAGAGATTTCTAAACGCAAACTCTGGCATGACGTTGTATTTACTTTTATCTTACTTATCTTACCATTTTTTAAACCAGATTGTCTCATGACGCGTTAGGACACCCAAGTAGTTGAACATATCAGCGACACAAGCATGATGAGAGCATCTGTGGGTTTGCCTTTAAGTACTTACACACAGTGCATCGGCCCTCGGAGCTGGAACTGAAAGGACAGGTGCGTATTCTGAGCCGCCCAGTGTTGCCTCTAGAAGCACGATTGAAGCACACGTTCAAACATTTTGTCATTTTAAAAAAAAGGAAGAAAAAGGGTTTATTTCATAGAAAAACAAAATGACCCCCTAGCACTACATTTTGTTCCACAGTTTACAAAAATATATACGCAGCCAAGCAGGTCTCTGTCTGCCCTCAGGGTAAACAGGTGTGCTGTCTAGCACTCAGGAAGCTAATCTCGTTAGGCCTGTGCACCCACACATGCTCACGTGTGCGTGCGCGCACACACACACACACACACACACACACACACACACACACACACACACACACACACACACTTATGTACAAGGCACCTGAGATACATAGCTGCCAATGGGCTGATTTGAATTCTTTACAACTGAGGGAACACAATAAGGCCGATGGCTCATGTTCACAGGGGTCGTCGGTGGTCGCACTGGAAGAATGAACCTGTGATCAATTTAAGTGTGTCTGCTGTCGGGTCGGCACCCAGGGGAGAAAGAGGATCAGAATGAACACAGTAGCAGTTGTGGAGCACGGGTCAAACTGTTGTCAGCTGCCTTGAGTATTATCCTTTCCTATACAGTTTACCAACCCACAATTTCCAAAGAAAAAAGAATAAACGCCAGAGGTCGGGTCAACTGAGAGTTTTAGCGATGAAGTGCCAACGCAAAAGGAGGTAAACCTAAGTGAGAGGCCCCGTCTTTAAAAACCAAACAGAAATCCGCTCATTTCGCCCGCTCTTCCCTTTTATCCAGTCCGTGTGTCCGAGGAGGAATGGACCCCTAAAAAAGACCAGTGGGTCTGCCGAGGCTATCATTTCCTGTGGGTGAGCATGGCGTTGACGTCCCACAGCAGGTTCCTCATCTGGTCCATCAGGATCTTCATCTCGTGGTTCTTCTGACGTACCTTCTGCAGGTGAACAAGAGGGAAACGTGGCGTCCATCAGTAAAAACTCACGATCATGCCTGCAGTAAAGATTTTATAAAATAAATAAACACTTCCAACTGGTTTGCCTTTAACTAAGTTAATAACAGGGGTGCCAGAGTCGGGCAAACACTTCAATTATTCGGCCATTTCTGGACAGGCCTGAAATCATCGTCCCGCTGGAATGTTGGCTCCAATGTTTACAAAAACACCCCAAATTTCCTTATGCTGCTCCTGATGAGTAGCAAAGGTTTTTCGTTCCAGTTCTCCACATCATCACGGGTACAAAGCCTGTCTGACCACTGCCACCTAGAGGCCTTTGGAGGGAACTTTAAAAAGCTACATATTGGGTTTTTCTCAGAATTATAAAGCTGCAGCGGCGTTGGACTTTCTTATATTTTGTAAGACAACATATCACCTCATGTCTGACAACACGAGGCAAATGCCACCGATCTGTTATCATGTATTTCATATATCCTTCTGGTCGTCCAGGATAACAACTCATTGCAATGTGTCAACGGCATCGTGGTCAATAATACTTGTACCGGAAAGGAACACACCTCCAGAACCTCTTTTCTCTCCTGGTTGACAGCAGAACTGCAGGGCTCCACTTTGACATTAACCAGCTCCTCTCCAACGTACGGCAGAAGCTGAGGAGGCACAACACATAGCAAAGCTCATCAGCCCTCCTGTGTGTGAATGCATTGGGTTTTCATACTAAAAGAAAAGTCAAACAGACTGACCATTCATTCAAAGGACGGGAAGTTTAAATCGCTTTCAGGGTGTATTCAGTGATATTTTGCATTCATTTCCAAATAAAGCTGAATATTTGAAAGAAAGCTAATATCTTAGCAGATATCTAGTACTCCTAACTGACCTCTGATGGCTCCTCCTGCAGGTCAGAGGTCATCTCCACACAGCGTTCGTACAGGAGCCGCAGCTTTCTGAATAGCAGGGCGAGCTGCCGTAGGTGTTCCTGGAGCTTCCCAAAGCGGTCCTGGTACATCGCCTGGCTCTGGGTGACACCATTGGGGAGCTACATCAAAGACACACAGCGTTAGTTGTCAGTTAAACGGTCTTTGATAGCAGTGTTATGTGCAGATAGCAGAATAAACTGATAAAATAAGACACTCAAGAGCTTTAAAAATGAAAAGTGGAGACAGTGATTTGTCAAGCCTGGGTGAGAGGCATCGCAGCACAATATTTGAGTGTGTGGTCCTCATGTGGCTCTTTCTCGTCTCTCTAGTATTTAGTGTGAAAAAAAGAACCTGCTCATTTTAATGGACAATGACAAGCTGGAGGAGGTGATTGATACACTTAGATGCACAGCAAGAGATAATTAGACACGCAGATCAGGTGGAAACGGAAGGATGAATAAGACAGATGCTGACAAGCATGCCAAGCAGATGTGCCAGCAAGGAGGGTGAGACAAATACAAACTGACAGATAACAGAGGAACACTGTTGTCCAGAAGAACAGCAGCCAGTCAGTTAACATCCACACACACCTGACAAGAGACATTAAGTACCAGATGGTAGTACTTCATTACTGTACTTTTAGTGAAACAGAGCCGCTGCTGTAAGTAGAGAATACCTAGTGCTGACTAACTTTTGACAGAATAATCAATGCACAGCAACACCAACTATTAAATGAATGCACATGTATAAGTTCCGATATACTTGACTTTAACATTATAAAAGTTCGAGAAGTTAATTAGAGCTCCGTGTTCATTCAAATGATAACTACCTGGGTAGCTCTTGTGATCTGAAAGATCTCCATAGTGCGCGTCACGATGTCCTGGACCGTCTCCTGTCCGATCCGACAGAGGAACACTGGGGAGATCTCCCTCAGGGCTCCCTGGGGGGGCATGGACTGCTGACCGGCCGCCGGGGCAGCACCGGGGGGGAGGTGAGGCTGCTGCTGCTGCTGCAGCTGAGGAGGCATCCCCGCCTTCTGAGGCAGTGAGGCTGCCATCCTTACGCTAGTCTGGGTGAAAGGAATGATGCGGAGATAACGAGCCACAGCATTCAGAATTTGACTTGTTCTGACGTCACACATGGAGCTAACGTTACCCACAAATGGTTTTGCACTTTTTCATGATCATCATATTTCGCTCTAACTCAATATTTACAATTCGTAAACTGTTATTTAGAAGATGCTCCGTATAGTCAAAACGTGCCAGACTGTAAAGTAAAACCGCGTTATGCTAACAAGAAAAGCTAATCTTGGTGGCTAAACAACGTAGCCGATACAATATAACGTTACCGCCTACACGATGTAAGGACTCCTGCTGATGCTAGCTAGTTAGCCGCTAGCTAGCTAACTAGTTGGCCACGAGCACAGACAACGGCTTACCAAAAAAACAGCGTCCTTCAGGTGAGTGCTGTTCCAATATATCAATCTTGCTTTAGTAAATGTAAAAGATAACGCTTTCTTATTGAATAATGTGAATACGAAATATCGAGACCATCCCATTCATTTCTTTCAGAGAGCGCTGCGCGTTATTGTTGTCATTACGTCACTTCCTGTCTTTGTAAGACGCATTTCACCCCACTAGGGGGAGACGTTAACTCCTAAGTATATGTAAACGTCAACCCTGATACAACTCATCTTGAACGTCTTCAATTATAATTTTATATATATATATATAATATATGTAAAGCAGAAAACGAATCCTTAGTTTAACATACATTTGATATGCATCCACATAATGTATTGTGGATGCCTTTAAGATGTGCCACACCAATTAGAAACAACAAAACTATTAATAGCCTTTGTGGTTTGAGTTCAGGACACATAAGACACATAAGTAAGAGGATGCGTCCCGGCACGCAGTGAGGTTTGTTAATGGCAAATCATTATCTTTCTTGTGCTCACCTGCTTCTCTTATTTGGTAAGTCAGTGACGTTATCTGTGGTTTAAGCTCAAAGGTTGATCTAGTCAAGGAAGAACAAATGGTTTTCCATGTGGTGTGGCTCATAATTTAAAAGATGCTGTGTTAACCTTAACCAACACAAACAAAAAAAACACGTAGCTATAACTATCGGACAAGTTTAGTTATGAAATACCTGGTATACATAACAAAGAACATCCGTATTTGTATTTACTTCAACCATTGGCTCAAATTAGGTTGTGTGCATAGGTTGTGTGCCATGAGCATGCAGGAAAGAAGCAGAAGGAGTTGATTGTTACTCTGCTCTGCGCACCTGCAGTGAGTCCCTTCTCTGTTTGGACGCTGAGCGGTTGGGAGGCCTCCACTTTGCCTCACTCCTTCTGTTTGTGAAACCACATTTTCATAATGGCCGTGTTCACCGCAGAACTTGGGCTCGAGCCCTAAGAGTGTGCTGGTGGAGATTTGGTTTGCAAGCAGGCGTTGAGCGAACACACCGACGACAAATGGTCGTCAGGGATAGTCGAGGAAACGATCCGAAGCAGCACGTTCACTGCATCTTCAGCTCTCTAAATGTTTTGTGTTTTCATTTGACTCTTTCTTTGTTTCTTTTGTGTTGTATTGACAGCCACTGGACATAGACAATTACACTTTACCTAATGACTGGTTTGACAAACTGAAGTGCTTGTAAGAAAGAAACAAAGAAAGAAATGACAAGCAGAAAAACATCGACGTTCAAATCAATTTCCATTTGATTAATCACCAAGACAAGATATCTCTTATCTGAGGGAATCTTTCTTCATTGGTTTCTCCAACACTTTATCAGCTGCTCGTCCCAAACCGACCTTCCTTTGTCCAACACAAGATGCGGTAACATCTATGTAAAGTTATACACATGTCACGCTACAAAGTTTCTGAAATGTTTCTGGTTCTGATACAAAAGTCACCCTTTCAAACATCCCGCATTTCTCAATTATTGGGCAATGCACTCAAAAGTTTTATAATTTTGAAGTTTATGTCTAAACATCAAAGATCCTTTCTCTCATCTCTCTGGGGGAACTTGATGAACCGATCAAGGAAATAAAACACAATCCACTGCGGAATAACTCACTCACGCATTAACTATTAGAGCTTGATAAGGAGCCTCGGGTATGCATTCTGAGCTAAGCGGCACTGATAGATTGTCTGAAAGAGTCATTCGAACACCTGATACCAGGAAATATGCAGCAGGGTGATGACGCAGTTGATTAAGCACCAGTGACGCTCGGCTGGGCCCAAAACAGCCTGCTTCAGGTGTTCTTTCCCTCTCTGCCCTTGAGGCTGCGTGTCTTCCAGTACGAGAGTGTTTCAGGGAGTCACTCGTAGATCTATACGTCGCATTTGTGGTGAACTGCATCCGTTTTAATCTTTATACCACTGGTGAGAATTGTGTAACTTATCACATAAAGCCTCTCTGCCACACCCGTCCTTGTGTCATCTCTGACCCTGATAAAATCAGAACGATAGGGGCAACTTTTATGAATCAATGAATTGGGTCTTTTGACAGTAAAAGGCTGTTGAGTTTAAACTGTCTTTAACGTCAAAAATCATATCTTTTTTGTAAAGCTAATATTGAGTCTTTAAAAAAATGAAAAAATCACATGAGGTCTCAGGTATTTTTTCCCCCACAAACGAAAGTTAAACATTACTGTGCCACATTGCTCTCAGCTTGCTTCAGGAATTGCTTGCTTCAAGTGAAAAAACCCCCTTTTTATCAGATAAACCCTGGATAAACCTTGTCTGTGGAAATATTCCATTTTTTGTTGATTGCGCTGTCGGAGCTTTGTCGAAAAGTGCAGTTCAATATGAAGAAGAAACAGATACTACCTTCATTTTCCAAATTAAGGATCATTTCTTGTTGGCATCAGCAGGAGTTGTTGAAAGATTAACACATAAATGATCATTACCAACATGTTACTGCTGTTATAACCCCAGTTATAAAGTAATAAAGTGATAGATTATAGTTATATCTTTAATCTCGGATTGCATTACAAAGCGATTCAGAACCAGAATCAACATGTTCATTTTTATTTGTAAATTTGTAACAAACTCCTCTACAGTGTAACCTCTCATAATGAATCTTCTACTTGACATTCATTGTTACACAGTAACACAAACTCTGTGGTTGGTGCTGCACACATAGTGTTCACTAAAAAGTTAATTAGACTAAGAGATGCTGCCCGCTCAGTGCAGGAGAATGAGCAGACAACAGAAAAGTTAGCACCCTGAAAACAAAATGAAATACAAAATACAAAAGCAATTATAGACACTTTAAACACATCCTTGTTTTATTAATATGGCCATAGTTAAATCCAATGTATTAACAAAAAAATATATTAAAGTCAGTTGCTTCTGGAATTTTATATTCTTTTTTTTTTACCAACGCTAAAAACATTTTTGTGTTACCGATAACCACTGAAAAATAAACAGAACGGTTAGTTAAAAGTGGACAAAATGTGAAAATGCAATAAATCTCTCAGTATGGCGGTGGTTTATTCTATTTCAAAATGCCATTAGCTTGCTTTAGTTTCCAGGGTTGCACTGGAAATGAATTGGTGTGGGGTAAAACCAAAAAGTAGCACAAACTCTAAGACATTCAGGGCGTTTTTTTTTCTGGTTAAATGACAGTTTGTGGCACAGCAATCAATTGTAGTTTAACCATATATACCACAACCATTATACCATTTCATCTGTTCTCTGTTTTGTCTTTAAACTGCAGGTCAAATGAACCAGAGTACATCGCATGTTTGTATTTCTCTCGTTATCATGAGCCTTATCAGCATCAGGGAAAGCTGGCAGGTATAAAAGGACAGAACAATGTGGGGACAACCATAAAGTACACGCTGAAGACCGAGATGGAGAAATCAAGGATGCTTGTCCTCTCTGTCTGCTTGTCCTTCACGTTGCTGGGCTGCACTGAGGTAAGGGACACCTGTTGCTACAGATCGGACTGTGTGTCTTGTGATGTATTGTAGCTGTGACCACAGTCAAATCAGTCAGAGGGGAATGAAACATTCAAATACAGCCTGAAGTCTAGGCAAATGGAGGTCCTTTTCTTTTTGTGCAAAGAGACAGCGTATCTGCTTGGATGTAGTTTTGTTTTTAGACCACAGAATCTTCCCAGCAAAGAGTGAAGGGATGAATAATACAATTCTTGACATTGTAAACCAATACTGAACTGCATTCATGATTGAGCGTTAATCATTTGGTTGATTGAAACTGTTATACAATTTCCCTTAAAGACGGATTAAACTCATATTGTTTAATCTCAGCTGTTCCACGCCTGTGTAAGTATGACCATCAATGTATTTATAGCTCTTCTGAGGCTCTATTCAAGTGACATTCAATCATTTTGGCCGTCCTTATTCGCTCACTTGGGGAGTTTCCAAACTTTCGTATACAGTATGCAGGGGACACTTAGTTGAGTGCAGAGATGCTGCTGCAAAGTTCAATGTTATCGTGCATTAAGACCAGCGGGGGCCTGACATTTGCATGGTGCTGCTCAGATGATTTGTTGGGTTCCTACAGAGGGAAGGGGGTGAGAGGACTTAGCCCAGGAATAGGTGCGATAGACAAGAACAATATGTTTATTCCATCATCCGTTTCTAATATTATCTAATAATATCTGTACAACCCCCCCATTGTTTCTGCTTTTGTTAAAGGGCTACTTCCCCCAAATTACATTTTCCCTGATGATCTAGCCCTTCAGATAGTTTCTGGTTTTTATTTTTCTGTGTTTTAGGGCAATGTCTAAAGCATTGCACAGCAGCATTTGTTTTGGCATATAGTTTCACATTCTGGGCAGAGTGAAATGACATATGTGCATGTCCAAGTACAAAGTCGTAGCCGGATGTCGTTAGCATAGCTAAGCTAAAGTTACTCACCAGAAATATTTCTCGGGTTAATCTTTTGACCCGCCCTGATCTGCTTCTGATTTGGGTCAATCCTGCTGGCTCGAGCCTTGGCCAAAGCAGGATGTGCAACCAAGCAGTCGTCCTCATTGACGTCCTGTTGTCAGTGGTGACATTGTTTACTGAGTGGGGCCCGGAAATAAAAACCTGTACAAGCTATGGCAACCTGCGCTGTATCCAAAGATCCTTCACAGAGGTGAAACTAAAGTCCCACATTGTTCTTCTAACTTCTCTGTTTGAGTTAAACACTGGAGATACGCAGTGTAAATAAGACCACTTTACAGGTGTTGATAAGAAAAAGAGTTTGACCTTGGACGGAGCAGAGCCGCCAGTCTTGATGCTGAGCTACGCTAAACTCGCCCTGCCGCCAACACAGAATGTGACCCCCAAGAAGAATAAAGAATTAACTGTTTTAGTTCTTAAAATTTGTAGTAATCTTTCAACAATTATCCAGTTACTTGGGACAACTCACAGAAGTCATTGTGGGTGTGTGTTTTTGATCGAGAAGTAGTCCTCATAGTAACATTTCACTGTAGGGATAAGGAAAGTTACAAAATACGTTTTATATATATATATTATATGCTGTTTTGTTCAAATGAACTGAGCTTTTAACGGTAATATACTCAGTCAGTGTGTGAACTTATGACTTCTCTTGTCCAATGCTTGACAGGAGCTGCTTGTTCCAACCTCCAACCACACAACTGGACCCCTGCCCGGTCACGTGACCTCCAACCACACAACTGGACCCCTGCCCGGTCACGTGACCTCCAACCACACAACTGGACCCCTGCCCGGTCACGTGACCTCCAAACACACAACTGGACCCCTGCCCGGTCACGTGACCTCCAAACACACAACTGGACCCCTGCCCGGTCACGTGACCTCCAAACACACAACTGGACCCCTGCCCGGTCACGTGACCTCCAACCACACAACTGGACCCCTGCCCGGTCACGTGACCTCCAACCACACAACTGGACCCCTGCCCGGTCACGTGACCTCCAAACACACAACTGGACCCCTGCCCGGTCACGTGACCTCCAAACACACAACTGGACCCCTGCCCGGTCACGTGACCTCCAACCACACAACTGGACCCCTGCCAGGTCACGTGACCTCCAGCCACAGTGCAGCCAACTCCACCACCTTAACCACCAACGCTACGTCACAGCAGCCCACGCGGCCTCCTGTGGCCACGAGTCCCCCTGGGAGCGTTGGCACCAGCCCCCCCTCGGCTTCCCCCCTTCTCGGGCCCTGCAGTCACCTGCTGGTATCTGCGATATCAGTTCTGATATGCGGTGCATTGGGCTAACATCGTATCACAGGGTCCCATTTCCTCAGTAGATGCACTAGATCTTTGACAAACAGCGTCTCATTGAATGTCTGATACTGTGACAACATATAAATGCTATGAAGTGCTTCGCCTGCACTGAGCTCTTTTCCGCTTCAGATCGCCACTCAATCCCAAGATGTAAAACGCCAGGGATCTGATTTAAGCTACATATACACAGGATACGACAAATCTTTGGATGTTTTGGCAAATAAAATAATTTAAAAGCCATTGGACTCTTAAATGTACTTTTTAAACACAACACAATTTGGAAACGTAGACAGAAATAATAGGAACCTCTTGTTCCTGTGGAGCCTCTATCCATCCCTGGTTTAATTTTTTTGTCATCACTCTGAAATCGTTGCAAACTGATTTACAATCTGGGTAGAGTAATTTAAGTGCACAAGACATTCAAACATATTCGAATTAAATATCTAACAAATATATATATATATTCTGTATTTAAACATTTAAGTTTGATAGATTCAAATTGGTGTTTGTGGCCTCAATCCAAGGACAGATATGTGAATTCACTCATTATTACATCATTCATCACCAAACTATGGTATCAACACTAATAATAACGAATAATTTACCTTAATTAATTCAAATAAGAGCTATGAGTTATGAGCTATTCCTCACATCATTATCCAGATTGACTAGAACTCGCCCAGTTTTTGCATTTGTGAGACCAGGGCAAAGCTTCCAGAATTGAAACAGGAATAAAAATCTAAAAGGTCAGACCCTGAAAATAAAACAATCATCTCTATAGCAAACATCTCTTCCTGGGGCTGTTTGCACTGGCTCTGCTGTCTGTACACAGGTGAAAATCCTCTTCACTGGCTATCAAAGTAGATGGGGAAATGTAATGTTAAAGTAGAAAGAAACCTGAATTTAATAGATCAACATTCTTTTTAGTATAAGCAACCCAAACTTTACCGCAAAACTCAAATAAACACACTTCAAAATCCGATTGGAAGTTTCCTTCCCCCCTTTGTATTTTGTCCTATTAATAAAGACATAAATTAGAAACATGCAATGCATGAGTATTTGTCAAAACCATAATAATAAAATTATACCCTATCCAACGATATTTCACAAATATTGGTTTGTTTTTTCCCTCGTCACAAAGAGAAGAAAAATCACGTGGCACTACAAACATGCCCATTAAGTTTCACCTCTAAACCAACCAAGCTTCTCAATGACAACAACAACAACGGCCCAACAGGAAGAGGCCCTGCCACCTCAATGAAGGGGACCAGACCCCCATCGATGGCTGACATGGGGGGAAGACTCTAAAGGGAGGACAGAGTGTCATCTGTCAGTCTGCTGTTTGGATCAGTTGTTCTGTGATTTGACAGTCAGCTCCCTCTTGAGGCCAAGTGCTGCAGTTCATCTAAACTACTACAGTACTGTAGTACATTCTAAAAATCCTTATTGATTGCACATTAGAATGAGAATTTCCCTTGTTCCTGGTATGTCCAAAAAAAAACAACAACTGAATATAATTTAATAAAAACAGAAAAAACAAATATTATGTCTTCTCTGTATGGATATGATAGCATCACACATTTGCAGCAGATATTTCACCTACACACCCAGCATGGGAATCTCCTGTTTCACCACATCCCAAAGGTGCTCTACTGGAATGAAATCAGGTGACCACGGCGGCATGCTGCTTTATCCGGGTGGAAAAGAATGATCATCACCATGTATTATAAAAGTCATCAATGCTTTTGTGGCACTACTCTCAGTGAAGGCTTTGGTAAAAAATAAATAAAGAAAACCTCCACCCACAATCCCATGAAATGCTGATCGAGAGTTTAGAGATTGCTGATTACACATTAGGTATTCTTTAATCTTTTTAATGAATATTCCAGGAAAAGAATCTCAGCAATGAACATGTCAGCGGTCACACATGAGGAAATAATGCTTTTACTTATCAAATAGTCAATTATTATATGAAGCAATACAGCACAGCCTTTCAGACACATTGTTCATGATTAAAAATTAAACCCAACATCACAGTGAGGCAAATATGCTTCCGTCTTTGTGAAAAATTGCCCGGTGAAAGAAAATCGAATGTATTTCATATGTAGTGTTTACTAAAGTTGTCTCAGGCTTTCAGCATTCAGAAGAAGAAGAATTCATACTTTCTTATTCCAGTGCCATCAAAATTGTGAGTTAAAAATAGTAACTTAAAATAAGTCTCATGCTAATTGAGAACATTCATTAATTATTACAATGAAGTTACATTTTGCACACACCTCCAAAACCAACTTCCTTGACCAGGTCTTGCTGTACGTCACAAATTCTCCCTCACCCCTCCTAGAAGGAGATGTTGTTGTATAAAAGCAACACCCAAGCATTTCATCTTACTTTTGCAGAGGAAGGTAGGAGCAGACAAGGTACCAGTGGGAGAAGTGTCCACCTCCTGTACAACGGGACATTTTACGTTACATTGGCAGTTCAACTCTACCTCCTTCTGACTCTCCACCATGAAGATCTGGTCTCTGGGATTTTGCCTAATGGCTCTGCTGACATTAACAAAGGTAATTTTTAAAAACGTTCTTTGAGAAAAAACTGCCAAAAGCCTTTACTATTGTTGTGATATTTTTTATCTACTTAACAAGATGTAACTGGTAAATTAAGAGAAGAAAACCTTGGAAAAGTGTGTGTGGTCAAGTCAGCCTGCATGTTTGTCCCTTTGTCCTGAAAGATCTGTTTTCCATGTTGTCAAGTAGTTTGTGTGCAGTTATGAAATTATTATTACAGTGAATCATGTAGCCTGAATATTACAATTACGTGTTCATAGTATAGACGTGTCTAACACGGAAGAACCTGTCCATTGAAGAATGGATGGTAACTGTGTAAAGTATTGTTGGCTTTTACTATAGCTTTTATTTTGTTTGAATACTGACCTGAATGTTTTTTTAACTGTATTTGAAACCAGGCTCAACCCACAGTTAGAGCTAATTTAACCATGAGTACCACTGAAGACATGTCCTCGACCACCACTACAAGGGAAGTGACCAAAACCATAACAACCGACATCCCCCCGACCACTACAACCAGTCATCCTGCAACAACTACGCCCCCACCCACCACTACAAGTGAAAAGACCACCACCACACAGACCACTACAACCAGTCATCCTGCAACAACTACGCCCCCACCCACCACTACAAGTGAAAAGACCACCACTACACAGACCACTACAACCAGTCATCCTGCAACAACTACGCCCCCACCCACCACTACAAGTGAAAAGACCACCACCACACCAACCACTACAACCAGTCATCCTGCAACAACTACGCCCCCACCCACCACTACAAGTGAAAAGACCACCACTACACAGACCACTACAACCAGTCATCCTGCAACAACTACGCCCCCACCCACCACTACAAGTGAAAAGACCACCACCACACCAACCACTACAACCAGTCATCCTGCGACAACTACGCCCCCACCCACCACTACAAGTGAAAAGACCACCACCACACCAACCACTACAACCAGTCATCCTGCGACAACTAGGCCCCCACCCACCACTACAAGTGAAAAGACCACCACCACAGAGACCACAACCACTGCAACCACAACAACACCCAGCGGAGGCTCAGGAGTCAAAGCTTCTCTGATGTTGTCTCTTGTGCCACTGATGCTCCACACGCTCTTCAAAGCTGCAAATTTAGCCTAAAATGACGGTAAATGAAATGTTTAAATTACTTTGTGTTCAAAAACACAAATGAAGTCTGACTAAATACATCCAAAAAAAGGAGTGAAATATTGAATAAAATCTACAAAATAGCATTTATAACATTTCCAGATTATTCTTATGTCACTGTGTAACTCTCGCATTGAATTGAATGAGAAAATGCATTTACACTTTTGACTTTTAGTGAATATTATAAGCTTAAGGTTTCGTCGGCAGTTCTATAGCATCACAATAACATTTCAAAGAAGCCGACACTAGAGCTCTTAATACCAGCATCAATGTCCAAGCCCGGTTATAATCAGCTGCTATCATCGCTAACGAGATGTCTTGCTAGCGGCTAAACTTAGTGAAACCTCTTACTTTGTTTATGACAAACCAGCAAGTCAACGTGACGTCACAGATGTGAACCAGCGTGGATTGCTGTTTTTAGCGCGAGTCATTGGATGCGTGGCGTGAGTGTGTGTGAAAAAGCTTGTGTGTGTGTCACAGGGGAAAGCGTGAGCGATGGCAGCCTGTAGCTGTGTTTGTTGGCGTGACAACAACTTTCCTAACAGTTAAACATCAAGCAAGTGCAACACAAGACAAAGCAAGACAGCAAATAACTTACTGAATAGTCCAACAGAAATGTAACATGCAAAATAACCTACACTTTCACTCATGTTGGCCTATGTGATCATGAGGTCAGAATGCACACAGAAATGTACCTAATAGTACACACTTGTTGCAATTTTCATTTTCAATAAAGGGGTAAATTGGCCTTTAATTATGTGTCCATCTTTAATGTACCCAACCCACATAGCTTTACGTTTTTTTCCACCTCAAACACACCTGTAAAATTATGTAATTCATACTTATAGAAATAACTATGTAGTCATATAGCTAGATACGGACAATAGGTCTACATAGCTGTGTATAATAAATACTATGATTTTTACCATGTTCTTTTCATTCATATCTTGCTGTGGGCTCATACAAATATGAATGCCATTTGTTAAGTGTTCATAAAGCTGGGCAGGAACAGGCTGGTAAAAAGGGAACCTTACAGAGTTTTTATTTATTACTATCATAGATAAATGTTCCAGTATCTTATTTGTGGTATCGTATCAAAAGTATTGACAGTATCGAGTATTGTAATATTTTGGCAGGTATAGTACCAAAGTCATCATTTTGGTATCGTGACAACCCTAGCTGCAGATATATAAAATGATAAAAGCAGCACTGGGACTGGGACAGTCTGGGACTAGTAAAAAAGCACTAAATATCTACTTAGATTCAAAGGAGAGGTATAGGCTTAAGACAAAGAACAAGTTGAACGAATGACCAGTTTATCGCTTCACAGGTGGTCATGTAATAATAACAATATAAAAACAGTGTAAAATAAAAAAGAAGAATAGATTGTTGGGAAATTGTATGATTCTTGTAAAATAACTGTTTCCGGTGTGTGTATATGTACAGTGCAGAGGATATAGTCCGTTCATCCATGAGTATTGTGTGCTGGAGTTCTGTTCTGGTCCGGGTCTTTATGTGTACTGTATCTCTTAACTACCTTGCTACTGGTCTACCTGGCGGCAGGACTGGGGTCTGATGTCTTCTTGAAAGGCGAATCAGGTTCGGTCTGGATCATTCGGTAGGCCACACCGCATCCACGATCTGGGTTTAGCTCTCCACCTCAGCATTCAGGTTTACAGGATTCAGGTTCTTCTAGTGTGAATTAAAAAAAAACATCTACACAAAGTGTAGAATAATCAGTGTGTTTTCTAATTCTATTTCTTACATGAGATCTCAATAATTTATTTTCTATATGTGTAACCATTACTGGGCTGCACTCAGATTACACTAAGATAATAGAACAACATCACAGTTACCACTCTTATAACATTGCAACTTCACTTGCTTAGAAGCTTGCATTTTCAATGTGCTTCACTTAATAACAATGTAATTCAAAACGACGAGTATTTTACAACAGTAAACAAAAAGCCTATCTGTTTTACACATCTTTTTTCATTAATACGTTATGTGATAACTCATTACTATATCATGTCACGATACTTGAACATGAGTAGCATGATGCTAGCAGAGACTAGCTAAACGTGTCCACTCACCGGAGTTTCCAGTATGGGATTATTCTACGAAATTTCTTCAGTTGACATTCTCAACTGGCTGTCTAGTTGGAAAATAGTCTTATTAGTATAATTGCATGTAAACTAAGTAAATATTTCGAATGTTTTATATCATTTCATTACGAAATCCGGTAGCTTCTTTCGTTCATGTCTCTTGGCTGGACTAAAAGGATTTCTTATTCATGGGAAGTTCCCTTGAACTGAACGCCAAGTGCGCCCCCTTTAGGCAATAACAGGTACTACTCCTGATATTATTAGCTCTCATTTCATGAGGGTTGCACATACTACCATACCATTTGCATTCAGTTGTATACATTTTTATATTTTATCAAAACAAACAATGCATAATCAAATGAGTATGAATACACGTTTATTTCTCTAATGTAACTGGGGAAAGAAGATAACTATATAGCTAATTATCTACTCAAAATGTGTACAACTTTTGTCCAATCTTCAGATCGATAGAGGGCAAGCAGAGCCTATGGATGATCTCCTTTGTACTGCTTTAGTTGGAAAGAACTGAAGTTCACATCTAAACAAACTTTTCCCTTTGAAAATAATAATACTTCCATAACCTCTAAGTGAGAACATTTTTTCCTCTCTGTCACGGCGTATGTGCACAGTGACCCACCTGTAGAGCAGTGTAGAGAGAAGTGCCTTTTAATTTAAGGTAAGCAGCTTGAGAAACCACAATCCCTTGCATTATTGGGGTCTGAAAGAGGGAGATATTTTCTCTGTGGACTTCTCTTTTGTATAAAACATTTGTATGTTACTGCTACTGTCGCCATAGCACCCGACTGACTGTGATCTGATGAGGCTTTGTGTTGTTTAATCAAGAGTAAGGCTCCGTAATAGTTTTGGTTGTTTGTTATGACGTAGATTTGATCTTCTCTTCTCATTTTTGCTTTAAATATTTAGATAACAATACTGGATATGACATGGTGAGATGGTCCACAACAGGAAGACAGAACATGATCCCAGCAGGTGCAGTGACAAACATGATATCACCATGTACTATAAAAATCTTGCTTGTGGCACTACTCTCAGTGAAGGCTCTGGTAACCCCCGCACCCCACAATTCCATAATTTAAGATAATTAGCATGATTTCGGGAGGGGGTATTCCCATACATACAGATCAACCCACTCTTCTCCTTCTCAAGTACGCATTCTAAATTTCCACCACCCCAAACCTCTCTTTTATTTTCTTTTTCTCTCCCTCTTTTCCACCCTCTTCATAGGGCGCTGAAGGGGTTCGACGTAGCTCCCCAGAACCCAGCCGAACCGACTAGTCTAAATCGATCAACAACACATTAACTCACGTTGAGCGCTTCCAGTGAATGTCGTGGTCCTTGCAAGTGAAAATGAGAGTGTTACACCTCCACCCCGGCTCGGGGGAGGAGGAGGACGCAACTACCCAAGTCCACGCCCGCTGGATGCGGGAACCTGTATATTAGGCACCACGACGCTACAACACAATAAACAAGCACACGCTGCAACAACGGAGTACTGAGCGTTGTTTTTTTTCCCCATTCAATGATCAGGTGTAATGACAATACATACAACACAACACCAATAATTACACACAAGTAAGTAGACACGGGATAGGAGGGCTAACAGGTGACAAGGCCTGTGGAGTAGGGCAGTGGCAGCGGTCTGTCAAAGCAAAGAAACAATAACAGAAAGGGACCCTGAGCTTCCCTACTCCTCTAAACCTACCTACCACACTCTAACCTACCACACCACTTACCTCACTGCTACAACACACTGGGCAAATGACAAGCTTTCCACATATCCTTTTTCATTTTCACCCAATAGTAACTGGTTTTTATTGTTTTTAATTGCATTTATTATGCCTGGTTTAGCTGTTGCTTCTGTTATGTTTGTGCTATATCTGTGCTGGTTTTTCTGTACTGGTTTGGTCTTTGAGTACCATGTGAAGTTCTGTTTAAATAAAATGTATTAATATTATTACTGGATTTTGGTAACAAATGGTATTCTATCTTAATGTACAATCTGGTGTATATATATGCATTCCACACAATGTGTTTGTGTCTGGATTGTATTTATGGTACTATAAATAGTAATAAATGTGTAATGTGGTGTTATGGAATGATATTATTTAATTTTTTCATATCTCCAGATGCAGAGACCCTCGCCTCCTAAAGAAAGCTCAGGTCCCCAGATTCACCTCTCTGTGATCCTTATAGGTTTTTATTTATTATAGTTATTGGTGTAAGTAATTGTTTTAATAGAAGAAGTAGCAGTCTATAAATGCATATTGATAAAGCTATAATCATCTGCAATAGTTCAAATCACTCAAAATATGACCACAACGACTTTCAACCCCATTCTTGAACATCACTGATCTGGTTATTCTCTGTGCTTAAATATACTGTAGATGAAGGTGAAGAGACATGTAGGATCACACCTAGCACAGCAGCCAGTGATACACAGAGCACGCAGCAGGTAAGTCTATTTATTAATCTTTAAGCTTACAAAACAATCATTTATCTACACCTAATTCAAATGTGAATGATTGTTGACCATTAAACACGACTGATCTTGAAAAAAATGATTTAGATGCATTTACTGCCTGTTCAGTCATTGTATTGTCTATTTCCATAAAGTATCTGTATTAATAGATGAACATCAATTGTACAGACATAACAGAGTTTAAAGATCTCTGATTACACATTAGCTATTCTTTAGACTATTAATGTTTTTTTCAGGGAAAGAATCTCAATGACATTCAGCGGTCACACACGAGGAAATAATATTCTTACTTATTGAATAGTCAAATATTATATGAAGTTATACAGCACAGAAGCCGTTCAGACACATTTGTTTATAGTTAAACATTAAACCCGATGTCAACATCACAGTGAGGCAAATATGCTTCCGTCTGTGAAAAACGGATTTCATATGTAGTGTTTACTAAAGTTGTCTCAGGCTTTCAGCATTCAGAAGAAGAAGAATTCATACTTTCTTATTCCAGTGCCATCAAAATTGTGAGTTAAAAATAGTAACTTAAAATAAGTCTCATGCTAATTGAGAACATTCATTAATTATTACAATGAAGTTACATTTTGCACACACCTCCAAAACCAACTTCCTTGACCAGGTCTTGCTGTACGTCACAAATTCTCCCTCACCCCTCCTAGAAGGAGATGTTGTTGTATAAAAGCAACACCCAAGCATTTCATCTTACTTTTGCAGAGGAAGGTAGGAGCAGACAAGGTACCAGTGGGAGAAGTGTCCACCTCCTGTACAACGGGACATTTTACGTTACATTGGCAGTTCAACTCTACCTCCTTCTGACTCTCCACCATGAAGATCTGGTCTCTGGGATTTTGCCTAATGGCTCTGCTGACATTAACAAAGGTAATTTTTAAAAACGTTCTTTGAGAAAAAACTGCCAAAAGCCTTTACTATTGTTGTGATATTTTTTATCTACTTAACAAGATGTAACTGGTAAATTAAGAGAAGAAAACCTTGGAAAAGTGTGTGTGGTCAAGTCAGCCTGCATGTTTGTCCCTTTGTCCTGAAAGATCTGTTTTCCATGTTGTCAAGTAGTTTGTGTGCAGTTATGAAATTATTATTATAGTTAATAATTTTTTTAAAATAACAATATAAAGTTATATAGAAGTGTCTAACACAATGACTTGGAAAATACTTGTCCATTGATGCATGGATGCTAACTGTGGAAAGTATTTTATTTGTAATATTGACCTGAATGTTTTTTTTTTTTTAACTGTATTTGAAACCAGGCGAATTTAACCATGAATACCACTGAAGACATGTCCTCGACCACCACTACAAGGGAAGTGACCAAAACCATGCCGACCGACATCCCCCCGACCACTACAACCAGTCCTCCTGCAACAACTACGCCCCCACCCACCACTACAAGTGAAAAGACCACCACCATACAGACCACTACCACCAGTCCTGCTGCAACAACTATGCCCCCACCCACCACTACAAGTGAAAAGACCACCACCACACCGACAAATACAACTGCTTCTCCAACCACCCACCCAGTGAGTACCAGTGCTTCCACAACCGACCCAGTCACCACGGGAACAAGCTCCACTGCAACCACACAAACAACCAACAGAAGCTCAGGAGTCAAAGCTTCTCTGATGTTGTCTCTTGTGCCATTGATTCTCCACACGCTCGTCAAAGCTGCAAATTTAGACTAAAATGACTAAAATTAATATAACAATGTTTCAAAATGGGTATTATTTGGAACGAATTTAGCATGTAAACAAAGTCATGATGAATTAGAGCTGTGCTGAAGATGTATAAAATAAAAGGATTTATCCACATCATTTGCTTTCAGTTGTTTGTATTTTTCTTATTCATTAAAAAAAAAACCAATTCATAATCAAATGAGATTCCATTAAATATGTAAAGTATCAATTCAAAGTCTCTTTCTAATGTAACCTTGAAATGTGTACAACTTTTGTTCAGTCTTCAGATCGACAGAGGGCAAGCAGAGCCTGTAGATGATCTCCTTTGTACTGCTTCTGTTGGAAAGAAGTTCACATGTAAACAAACTTTACCTAATTGAAAATAATAAGAAACACTTCCATAACCTCGAAGGGAGAAAATGTTTTACTCTCTGTCACGGTGTATGTGCACAGTGGCCCACCTGTAGAGCAGTGTAGAGAGAAGTGCCTGTTAATTTAAGGTAAGCAGCTCGGATACACAGCAGATCTTCCTCCGCGTGTGAAATCACAATCCCTTGCATTATTGGGGTCTGAAACGGATATTTTCTCTGTGAACTTTTTGTATAAAACATTTTTATGTCACGTACAGGTTATGCATTCACTTAAAAAATAAATGTGTCCTGTTTGTCTGAATGAACAGAATTATCATTGCAATTTTTGGAGACAGTTTTAATCAGAAAAATCATTTTCTTAATTTACCAGACAGTTAATGTTTCTTCTTGTTTCTTTGGAAAAAAGCAGTTACATCTTTACAGTATTTTTTATTCAGACCCTCTGTCAGTTGGCTGTTTGGATCAGTTGTGATCAAGCTGTAGTATTTTCACACTGCCCTTTTTCAGAAGTCTTGAATGATAATCTTGTTCGTTCAGAGAAAACGCATGAGGGCATTTTCCATGGGTCAACCACTCATCTTTGTATATCTAGCACTAGAAATGTTCTTTTTCTGGTCAAGGTGAAAAAACATTTATCAAAATGAAAGGGATTGAAAACCAAGTAAGTAAGTATTGGTCTACGTTGCACATGCTAAGAAAACATCAACAATCTAGTTAATTTATTTATTTAGACTGTGGTAGAAATAAATCCATAATAATGGCAATGACCATTTCCTTCATAATTATTTGATTGATTATTAGTAAAAATTGTAGAATGATTCAAATAATCTTTGTAGAGATAAATGCAACAATGAATCACTTCATCCAATCAACAATCATTCACAGAATGGTTTGTTCATCTTATTGTCAATTTACACAATCAGAACAAAACGGACTGTTGATTTTGTTATTATCTTACCTTCGTGTTAACTAGTCTTTTGGCGAGGTAGACACCAGGGTTTTGGATGCACTGTACTGTCATGGCACAGATATCAAAGTGAGTTGATCAAAGTAGTGAGTCCGTACCACACAGTATCTCTCAAACTATATCTACCTAGAACTTTCAAACCCCGTCGAATGTCCCCTGTGAACTTTGTCTCCAGGGCCTGGTCCACGGTCTGTCCTCTCTCCAGCTCCAGTCCGTCCAGCACTGCCGACGAAGGGGATCCAACAGGCTCACATTTAAAGAACGTCACCTGACAAACTGAAACGCACGTGCAAGAACTGATTCACAAACGTTTCACCTTTGTTCAGATGATCCGAGTCTCTAGAGGTTAGAATGTTGATCCACGGTCCCGCATCAGCTTTTTTCCCCTTCAGTGAAGCAGACAGAGACTGAAAATGATAAAAACACATTTACAAAAGAGCTGAAATCTTAGATGGTCTGCCTTACAACCAGGGTACTCATTCCATAATAAAGTAGTTTGTTGATTTGCATGTTTTCACAAAGAGCCGCTCAAAAATGAGTGAGTGAGAAAGGCATATTCAATTATGGCAGCCTATTTTCATGCCCGTTGCTCGTATCTTTACTACCATTGTAGCTCAGTGTTACAAATTTGCATAGCATCTTCTTTATGTTATTCAAATTTTATTCTGAGAGCTGAAAAATTGAAAATATTACCTCAATATCTTTTTGAACTCCAACAGAAATATTGTCTTTCTGTTGGATGGAGAAAAAAAAACACTTTAAATATCTAAATAGAAAAATCACACATAAAGGATACAAATCTAAATACATATTCATTGCTATTACACACAAAATATAAGTTGTGAGAATAATATGAAATGTGGGTCATAAGTTCCCATGACAAGTGATAAGTTTAAAGCTTTAGCGTACTAACCCATAGCATATATTTTATTATACTTTTATTTTTTTAAAATCTTATTTCTGTACTACGTTGTCATTATTGTACCGTCTTCCGTTATGCACCAATCGCCAAGTCAAATTCCATGTATGTCTATCATATTATGGCAATAAACGTTTCCTGATTCATTGATTTCGCAACATTATTAATGCCACTAGCTTTACTTATGAGGTTGAAGGTGACAATACAATAAATATCAAAATTACATTTAACAAAGCCAAAACAAGGTTAGTGAAGTCCCCACTGGTTTCCCCTCTCAGTTCCTTCTCCAGCTCCTTCTTGAACACTAAAAAAAGGCATTATACGGATGAGTGAGTATTAAATGTCATACAAGCAAGTTAACCCAAGGACAAAACTAAATGGGAAAAGGACTAGAAGAGTTCTGTGACTCACAAAGCTTGTACATGGCGCTGATTTCTCGAAGCTTCTCGCCGGATCGTGTACACAGGATCTCCAGCAGCGTTTCCTCATCTGTGCCCAGCCCCTGTGTGTTATATTGTGGAATGAAGCTAAAGGTAAAAGTCCCGCAAAATAACCACAAAACACCCACTCACCGCCATGGCTTGTTGCAGGCGAAACGCCTCATACTGCAGAGGAGGCATCAACAACTCCAGCAGCAGAATCTCCAGTTGTCCTGACGTTGCTTTCTTCACTCCAACCGCCAGGTCCTGCCACAGTCAGAATGAACATTGACATCTCTGCTGACTCTCAATGTACTAGATGCAACAAAAACTTACTGTAGGCCTTTAAAAAGTGATATTACTGCATTAAAAAAACAAAAGTTGAAGTAATTATGCATCAGTAGGAAGAAAAAGCATGACATAAAGGAATGGAAGTGAGGCATGTGTCAGATCTTTTGACTTAAGAAGGGTACTTGAGTAAATGCAGCCTTCTTAGTTCCACATTCGGCCACAGGTCATTCAGCCTGATTTTAATGCATTTTAATGTGTTTCATCCAGTTCATTCTTGTCCTTTCGTGGCTGTGTTTAGCCGCTTGTTAGGCACCACCTTTTAGACACATGTAAAAGCCTCAAACTTAAGAAGAGGGGTAGTTACAGACCTTTGTGGATTTGCAGTACAATGTGTTCAACTCTATCATGCTTGTGATAAACACAGACCTTATTTCAGATATATTTACCAAAAACCCATTGATGTGGAGACGAGGGAACCGGAAGTTTTAAGAGTTGTTCCCTCACCACCTCCTCGACTCAAACGAGCTTTGTTTGTGACACCACCAACTTAAATAAGGTAATTAGTTGTGAGTCTGTTTTTATGACTACACAAAGAAGCTCCTGTGCAACAGAAAGTAGTTCCCACCACACGTGTTTACCTTAAGTCAATTAAATAGTTGGCTAAACATTCCCTTACAGTTTTATCTGTAACACATCGTGTTCATGACCACGTCAGCGCATCCTGCTTCCACTCTAAATAAAGGTGTGACCTGAACCTTTTAACTGTGCAGATGATGTTTGAGCAGCAAACACTTGAAGGTTACAGATGAGCAAACACACTCATTGCCTACACACAGTGTTGTCATCACAACTAAACACTCAGTTGTGCTTTGAACTTTGCGTCGTGTTGCTCTGAGTGGGATGTTTTAGCTTCTACATACTTACTACACGCTTCAAACCGTTTCATGCGTTTCCTGACCTTTTGTGTGATTTTCTCAAAGGTCTCGGAGATCTCTTGTCTCTGAGCGTTGCTCCGATTGGTCAGGATTCTCACCAGGGTCGCCGCGTCTGAGCCAAGGGGGAACAATGTCACATCGCTATGTTTAGCCGTGGCAGGGGTGGAAGAGCAGGGATGGGTACAGCTTCATTCAACATTGATGCTCGACCACACGGCTTTCTAAAAAAAAACATCTTTTTTCAGCAGAGGTACCTTTCTTCTGCAGCGCTGTCTGGATCTCCCTTGCATCTCGCTCGGGGTGGAAATTGGGGAACGGTCGCACCGTTCCAAGGGTTCCCCAACACATATTCTACGTGATCAACAGGAAGAGTAAGAGAGAGGGAAACAAACAATTGGTTGAAATCCCAAAACGATAAGGAGAAGGTTTGACCCAAATCCGTACACTGGACACACCTCCTGTCTGCATGAGGATATTTATACGTATATGATATGATGAGATACAGGTACATACGATCAATTGAATGAGATACAAGAGGAGATAAGGATTTGTAAAGAAATGAAGGTTTTGGCCAAAGGTGGACAAAAGATATTTTGTAGTGCTGCTGTGATTAGGTCGAGTTGCTTGAAGAAGCAGTTGAACCACGTAAGTGCTGAACTATTGACGACCTATTGTCTGTTACGTATTCCACCCACTGCGAAGGCAACACACACACATAGGGAGTTTTGTACACAACGTCAGAAGGATCCACGAACACAAGACAGATTGCATTATCTCTGTGGACTGTGGTGTCTCAGGAGACTCTGTCCCCAAACAAAGACGCAAGGAGGGGCAGGAAACTGTCTACTTACATGAGATTGGAAATATTCAGGGTCCATGGTTTTGTCTGAACTGTAAGAGATTAATTGTCGATACACATAGGTAGAGTAAATAAATAACACCCTCAGAGGCACGGAGCCAAAGAAAAGAAACCCAATTACACATTTTGAGAGTGTCACTTGACCACAGTATCTAAAGAATCCTTATTTTTCCCTACCTGAAACTCTGTGGCAGCTGTAAGAAGGAGTGGAGGGAGAGGAGATCTCTTTTTACAGCACTGTTATCAGCCCTGCACTCACTGTGGCTGTGCCACACCTGCTGCAAATCGATCACACAACTGACCAATCGGAGCACAGCTTCGTCAGTTCCATTGGCCTGCAGGATTGCTGTGACAACCCACCTGTAAAATCATTCATCAAAACCATTCCTCGCAGAGGAGGAATCCAGAACAGCAGGTTTGTTTACAGGTGGCTGAAGACATATTTGTGATATGACCCCTAATCTGTAGATCTTGGCTGGTCTCACTGAAACTGAAAGAATTTTCGTTGTGTTCGACTACACAAGGAAACCCCATTATTAAAGGGTTGTTCAGTTAGTCATTTTGCACCAAGGTGGAGCAGGTATCATGCCAGGTGTCTCAGAGAGGGGTCAACTCCGGTTTCAAGGGTAAAATCGACCTCCCTTGGACACACAACCCGCCTGAGACACGCAATCGGGATACTTAGGGGCTTTTTAGCACCTGTATCTGTGGCCGCGGGTGTGATAATGATCTGATACGCCCAGTATTTCCCCAAGAGAAGGGGGAGGAGACAAAGAAGACGTATCATATTCTTTTTCTAAGGAGGCACAGAAAACAGGCCATGCAAGTTATTGTCACGCTGAAACACACAGAGGACGAGCATTTACACACAAACAGGTCACCTGTGTGGTTAGTACAAACAAAGTTGATCCAAAGCAAACCCTTCTTTGTGTTATGTGGATGTGGAAGAAAGAAGTTTGACCAGATGAAGGCAAAGTAGTGTGAAGAATATGTAAATGAAGTGTATTTGCGTTGAGGTGCACGTGTATTTGTTTAAAAATAAGAGAGTGGGGTTTGAACCTCTCTGAACAAGCAAAGCCTCTTTCGCCGACAATAGTCATCTGGCTCGGGTAGAAAAATAAAAAAATAGTTTAATAACTTAAATCATTTAATAACAGAAGCAATACAATTACAAAACGAAATACGGTATGAATAACATAGTCCCCTCATCCAGTCTTAATGACCATCAATAATGTTCTTCTGTCTGCCTCTTCTCCAGTTCAGCTTTTCTAATCTCGTTCGGGTGTCCCACAGTTCCTCCCACGTTGTCCTTCCTGCGAAGACCAAAAAAAAAATATTTTGGGAGAAATGTGGAAGAAATCCATGAAGAATGGAGTAAGAACCTTCCTCTAGGCTTTAACGTTACATTATGGCAAGATTTTATGTGTTCAGTTATTAAATGAATTAAATGATTATGAATAACGTGTGTCTAATTCATATTGCAGTTATTTAATCCAACAACTAAAATCTAATAACACACAAACTGCAATTCTCCCACTAATCATTATCACACACATTATAATTTCCACCACTGCTAAGTATTAGTTGGCATCATTGAAATTGTTGAATTACTAGTATTTGTCTTTTGTTACTTATTCAGTTTTTGAAAAGTAACAGTTGTATCTATTTAATATTCTGCGCATCCCAATACAAGATACATAGAGTGGACATGAATACTACACCATTAGCACATGTTTTTCCACTGTGCACATGGACATTTTAGAAAGCCATTAATCACAGACACACAAATCAATCACTCACCGTGCCTTCAAACAGCCAGGGGAACTAAAGAGGTTAAACATTATGGGTGATTGCAGGGATAGGAGGTACAATGGAAGTAAGCGAGCCAGCAAAACGATCAATTAGAGTAGAATGAAAGGTAGAAGGAGATCAACCAAGTGGTTGACTCCACAGATGTGCATATCTGTTCAATTTCGATCTGAGACAAAACGTGTTGTCAGTGCTGAACATTGATCTTAACCCGTTAATTAACACATTTTCTGAACCTCCACAGCATGAGGAGCTATGACACTTATTACATTAATAGCTGATCTAGCAGCTTGTATACATTTTGTATAAGAAATCAAAATCCAGCAAAACATATTATTGAAGATTATTTTCAAATAGACCAGGTTGCTTTCTTTTTGTTAAATTTGTGTGTTTTATTCAATATTTCAAAACCATTCCCTTTTAAGAAAGAAACATCCTCACATCTTTAGGATCAAATATTCAAACATACGACAATGTTGGAAAACAGCTTTGTAACAGACATGAAGCAGAGTGACTGCACAGCTCAATTTAAAAAAGGATATACGGCAACGTACATATAAGTGCAAAATTTCCCACAAAACAAACATTGATAAACACAGTGCATATTAAAATACCTTTTTTTTTAAACCGCTCCTGATTCCGACACTACAGATTCATTTGGCTTCATTAGTCCACTATCTGCAGAAAGGCCCGGTAAGCATGTACATGTTCAGAATAACAATGGTGAAGAACATAAAAAGTGTTTACTACAACAGGTGCCGTAGCGTTCAAACCTGAAACCATACCAGCAAATTCTACAGATCCAATACACATCCGGTACAGGTCAAGTTCAAAGAACAGTTCTCTAAATCAACTGGATACAACTGAACTGAACCGCCGTGCTGCGGCTGTGGAGGCACTGACAGGGTTCTGTTTTGTGGTCCTTGCATATAGAAAAGATCCTTTATAATGAGGAGGAAAATGTTAGAGCAGCCTACAGCAGCTCTATCTCCCACTGTTGGCTTGGCCTCTCCTCATTCTCTGGCATGATCACCACGTGGTCCTTGTCATAAGATTTGCCACCTGTGGAGAAAAAAAATCACGTTAAGTTCAAGTTAAAATGTTATCCAGAAGAACCCCTCCCTCTCCCCGTTTTTTAAAGTGTTGCTCTAAAAGGAAACACTTTTACCTCTAAAACCTACCTTTATAAAAATCTATTTTTCTGAACACAGTTGTCTAATTTAAATGCTCTATTGATCCATCTATAACAAAGGTTAAAATTAACTGAAACAAAGGCTATCAAATTTTTAATCTCATTTTAAAGAGGGAACCATCATTTCATATTCTTTTGGCATATTAGCGGAGACACATGGTAATATAAATGCTAATGCAAACGCCTGTAGTAGTTTTTTTTGTCCCACATACCTTTGACATCGAGGACGCAGCCAGGAAAAGTGAGGCTGCTGACGAGTCCTCTCATCTGAGCCGCCCAGGTCTGGACAGGCTGCCGCGTCTCTGTCCATAAAACCACTTTGGCCGCCTGCTCTATGTTGCCCATCACCTGAAGGCTCATGGTTGGAGACAACTGCAGAACACACACACACACACACACACACACATCATTAGACCAGCCCAGTGCAGGTTTGGGTTGTGGTTGCCAATACTAATTACATTTCAACGAGGCCTCATTACCTTACTCTTGATGAGGCCATCCTGATAGAACCAGATGTCACTCATGGGCTCCACCTCCGGTGTCACCACCACTCGTCCTGATTTCATCTCTTCCACGCCACCCTGGACAGAGAGGAAGTGACCCCTCTCCCGGTTCTTGATGCGTAGAAAGCGGCGCTTCTGCAAGAGGCAAAAAAAAAAAAAAGAACACTAAATATTTAAATCTCAGGGCCTGCTCAGTGGAGCAAACACAACTAAATCACATCGTTAAATACCCAAGAAATAAAACATTTGTCCTTATCTCTGGTTTACATAATTTATATCTCTTTAAAGGGATGGAAATGTAGTGCTGTACAAGCATGAAACTGACTACGTGCTGGACCAGTAAAGCCAGCCAATCACTGTAGGAAGCTTACTTATTTAAGGGCTTTATGTACGGAAATACTATACTGTGTATAACTTTTGTTGATGCTCAACCTTAAGATCAATTAATGGGCTGCACACTGTTTCACATTGTGTCAAAATTGCGGTGGCAAAGTGCTCAAACCCTCCTCTGTTGTGATTCCTGCTACTGGAGGTGTCTCCCAGACTACTTTTTTTTACCAGAATGACACAGTCACGAGGTGCAAACAACACTATTTGTGGCAACTGGTACAGATGACGTGTTTACAACCTGTCGGACCGGGAACATTGAGCCAATAGACTGTATTGAGCTGAACTTCGGCCAGTTGGTGATTTCAATTGGTTCCAGGAGGAATTGGCGCCCCCTGTAGTTGCTGTGTTCACAGATCACCCAGCTGTCAAGACAATATCAGGTGCCTTAGTACACAGGGACTCAAAAACTAGGCTAGACTTGCTTCTTGTCAAGACCAAAAACAGGGACAGCTACTGTATGGCAACATGTAAACACACAAACTAGAACAAGCCAGCATGCAGAGTGACACCTGGCCATCGGATACTAGCATCCGGACTCAAGGAGCATATATGGGGGTTCAGTGCTTTGGGCCGAGGACTGGCCCAGCCGTCCGATAGTAGGACGACCCATAGGAGGACGATAGGAGGGACGAGCACGCACCAGCCGCTGTTGACTCTGACGGACAGGATGTGATTGTTGAAGCCCTCCTCCACCATGCTGGGGACCTCTGTGTCGATGTCGATCTCTCTGCCCTCCAGACACTCGAGGCCAAAAAGGGAGATGGAGGGAACCGAGAGCATCTAGATGAGGGGAGACAGAGGATCAGTGCGAGGCGAAGGAAAGCACACGCCACCTTTTAGGTTGTTCTTTTTAAACACGAGTGGCCCCCTCACCATTGGCACGACCTTGACAGAGCTCAGGGTGCAGCCAGGCGGACACCCCATGCTCGTTAAGCTGGGGTAGTCTCCTTCAGATAAGACGTACGAGTTCCCAGAGTACTGTTTACTCTCGTAGAGCACCCAGCTGAAACACAGATGATGCGGTTGATCAGCCTTTATGCTTTTCTCTCTCTTCCTATCTGACTGCAGGCTCCTCACCTTCCCCCCGACACTCTGCAGGACTTGGTCGGTACATTTTCGCTTAATGCTTCCTGGTTGAGTTTGAAGACGTGACACTCCCCCTGGAAGTCCGGCTCAGAATACAGTATTATCTGAGGTGGAGGCAAGGTTAGAGGTTAACACATTTATGACCCAAAGCCTTTTATTCTATTAAAAAGAAATGTCCCTTTAAGTACTGGCTTCAAAAGCTGCCCAGGGAAGGAATTAGTGTCATACTACTGTCAGGTGTCACAGATAAAGCGACTTCATCACAGGTTCTTCTTGCCACGCAGAATGTTGCAGCAGATTATGGACGGCTCAGTGGGCAAAGTACAAAAACAAGTCCCTGCATGGAGCAAAGTCCAGATCCAAAAGTTTTGCATGACTGCGTGGTGTGACACACACACACACAAGCTGCAGCCCTGGGGGGGCTCTAGAGTTGTGTGCGCATCGGTCATTTCAATAACGACTTTATGCTTTTTCTGACACTGGACTGAAAGATGCCCAACCCTTTGTAAAAGAGAGAAAGTCCACGCAAAATACCTCAGCAGAGTTCCTTGAGGTGTCACTTGGGGCCTGAAAGTCAACAGAACAAAAATATAAGCACCACCGGAACACAAATACGTTGATCAAATCAATCATTTAACGACTTCAGAGGGGCCCTCACCTGGAGGATGGGCTGCAATGAGCAGATGCGGCTGTCCTGAGAGCCCCAGTCGGCACAGTTGTTGTAGACGCCTTTCTCCAAGATGTACTGGTTACCAGAGAAGTCCACATGGGAGTAGGCCACCCATCTGTAAGGGAGACCAGCCTTTACCACTGGTAAACGGGACGCGTTTCCACTCAGCTGAGCTGGTGAGGGAAATATCGACTTACGCCCCGCTGAGCACGTTGATGGAGCGCGTGGAGGTTTTGTACTCAAACAGCTCGACGTCAGCAATGGCCTCCGTCACCTCGAAGGTGTTCTCCTCCGGCGCGCCCTCCGGCTCCTCCTCCGGCTGCTCAAACAGCACAATCATGGGGTCCGTCAGGTCCTGCAGGAGAGAAAGAAAATGGGTTGACTTGACTTGTTTACGGTTTGCTGTCTAAATCATCACCGATGTCCTAAATTTCATGTTCATGCCAAAAGGCCTCAGGACTCCTGCGGCCATTGTGGAGTCACTTTGAAGAGGGACCAAGTTGGGAACCAGAATGGAGTCTTTCCAAGACAAGACCCATGGGGAGCCCCGTGCTGCATGCACTCCTCAAATTGATCCAATAGATTCTCATTCCCATAAAAAACACATAGAAAACGATGATTCCTCTTTATTCCCCTCTATATACTGTAAATGTGTGTTTGTGTAGTGCAGTGGTGCTCGGGTAATGGAACAGACACACAGTGCAGCAGATAAGCAGTAAGAGATTTGCATGCACAGTTACCACAGAAAACGTCCCGCAGGTAGAAGTACAATACATTATATTGTCATTACATAGAGACTATTTAATCAGGCAGTTTGCATACAACCGGAGCCACATCATCAAAATGACTTATTAACAAAAACCAAACCATTTCCTCAACCTACCGCCCGTATCACCCTGACGGAGCGCAGCTCAGCGTCTTGGCCTCCCCACACCCTCCAGTCATGATACTCTCCCTCCTCCAGCAGGTACTGGTGGCCACGGAAGCCCTCCTTCTCGTAGCCCACCCATCTTCAGCAACACAGGGGAGGCACGGGGTTAAAAAGCACACATTCACTCCAATCCTTTTAAGCTACCTGGTATTGGCTGACGGTAGTCTTTAAATCACTGAGATGTCTTCAAATGGTTGGGTGAGTATGAACATTGCAACTCACATTCCTCCGTGCACTTTGATGGAGCCGGCGCTGCTTATGAAGGTCGTCTGCTGGCGGTCTACTCTGGTCACAAAGTCCCTCATGTTGGTGGTTATGGTCCTCGATTTCCCAGTGAAGTACGGCTTGTCGTAGATCTCCAACTGGACACAAAAGGGTGTCAGTTATAAACAGAATGATTTGATTTAGCAGCAATTAGTTAGCCGTATTTGTGCTCCCTTACCTTTGGCTGACTCATATTCTCCACTCTTGGTTCACCCTGGAATGGAAGAATGAACAAGAATTGTTGATTCCAACAATCGAGGAACATACCTTTCTACAGAATAAGGAAAGAAAAGGCCACTCACTACTTTGAGTGGATGTAGGGATCCCACATAGGGCTGTTCCACTCCCCAAGCTACAGGGTTGGAGTACCCCCCCACCTCCAGGACACGTGGAAGGCCCTGGAAGAAGGGATGTGCGTACACAAGCCACCTGACCGGGCAAAAAGACAAAATATAATAAAATAAATTTTACTTTCAAAGTTATCGTGTGAATAGCGTCATCATGCAAATTCCATATGATCTCGCATTTTTCACAATTCAGAAACTCACAGCCCAGCATTGATGATGATAGAGTTTGCCTTGATGGGGAAGCCAAAAATCCTGGAATCTTCCGACGTGTCTCTGAAAATGACCTTCTTCCCCTCTGCGTTCTCCTCGGGGAAAAGACGGATTTCTGGGACACTGTAGTCCTGAGTGAGGATAGAGAGGATCCATCAATGTCACATAATGGAGAAAATAAGGTAGCAATGCTGCAGTCCTGCAGAGAGTGAGAAAATATAAGGAGTATGGTGACCTTAGAGAGGGAACACGGGTCATCATCACAACGTGAACCCAAGAATATAATCACCAGCTAAACGCTGAAGATGTTGTAGTCACAGAACTATATAATATGTGACTATACAGTAGAGACCTGAACAACGTCAGATGGAAATAAAGGATTCACTGGTTCATTAAACAGATCATAGAAATGTTAAAGTCAAATCAATCCCTGCGGTTTCCTACTTTTAACACCAGATGGTGATCATGTGTTAATAGAACACTTTGACACTGACCAGGTACAGTTAAAAAACACCTGTGAGAAGTTGTTTAAGAGCGAAGTTAAGTCTAAATAACAAATGTAGACTTTTCAACCCACTGTAGCATAAGTGCACTGAAAGGAGCAATGAATTTCCAGAGTGAGGTGATCTGGTTTTACCCTGACAGCTCGTCGCAGAGATCCGATGATGAACCTCCTGGCAGGTTTGCTCTGCTCATCACTCGACTCCCCGCTCTGCTCTCCGTTCTCCTGCTGCTCCTCTGGACTGAACGGGTAGGTGATCTCTATGTCTCCCTCATCCAGGGCGATCTTCTCCCCTTTGAAGTTAGGCTTCTCATACAGCACCCATCTAGGAGTATAACGGCCACACAGTGATGATCTGCGCTTCTGGTCCTCCGTTGATTGAACAGTTTATTCTGCACCACGTCGATGCATTTGTGCACATGGCGAAGGCATGGTTGTTTAAAGTTAAAGTTTAAATCCTAAACATTACAGTGTATCTCATGATATGTAACTAGCAATCAGGTCTATTGAGTTAATGAGTTAATGGAATGGAATAAAAGGAGAACTTACTATGAAATTGCTAATCATCTCTATCAAGTGTCAACCTGATGTTGGTGGCGATGTTTGTTATGATGAATTACACACCTTAAGTTTCAGGAGAAACAAGGTGTGGAGATGTCATCATATCTGCCCTTGCCACTTTAATCATCTCAGCAGGCTTTTGTTTGATGAAGTGCCAAATATGTGTTGGGCTGGTGTTTGTTTACTGCTAGAATTTGAGCACTTCAATTACTGGCAAAAACAGCCCCTTAAGCCTGTTCTCACGTCTATGTTCATGAAGACAGAAGTATTGTCCATTGTGCTTGTAATCCTACGTACTAATTCTACATGTAGTACAAGTGACAAGTGACACTCAAAACTCACCCTCCTCTGACGACCCTGATGGAGATGGTCTCCTGCAGCTCCCAGGGCGTAGCATCGATGACATCGCTGCGCACCTCGATCCTCTGGCCGTACATCCCTGGCTGGTCAAAGATATACATCTAGAGAAAACAGCAGGTTAAGACTTGATGTCATTTGCCACATTAGCAGATACGATTACTAGTAGTGAAAAGGAAATACTGCAGGTTTAAAACCTCAACCTGTGCTGCTGCAGAAGAAAACGTTGTGTGAACATGAAAATTACCCATTGGTGCCAATTTCATCTGGTAGCATTATCTCCAGTCTCGTATCAAAGCATGAGTTTTTAAACTTCATACTAAACTCATTCAGACATTTCATGTGAGAATGGTGCAGTGCAGAAAACAACAGTATGTCGGTAGAGATGCACGGTAGCATCACTCCTGGATATCAATGATTAGCATTTGCAAAACAAAAAAAGCGGAGTGAAATTTTGCAGAAATAAAAAAGAGATGAAGATTAAACCAGTGAATGAAAATAAGAGTTATCGTCCTCTCGAGTTGGACGAGGGTAGTTCCTACAACATCCTTTTCTTGTCTGCACTGCACAGACATGTCTCGTCCATTCGGGTCTGAGGCCCCGGAGCATGGAAGATAACCCAGGAGCTGATCCTAAATGTCAGCTCCACCTCTAGCTTTCAGGGTCATGGACGATCTGCAGCTCCGGCAGGAGCAGGCCTGACATTTCAAAGTTAATAACGTGGGTGGCATGGAAGAGACGTACGTGGGCGGTGCACTGGCATCAGTCTCCGCATCACAATGCTCATATTCAGGCCTCACAGGGAAAACACTTCCTGTATCCTCTGTAATGAGTGACAGCGCTCAGCTGTGTGTGTGTGTGTGTGTGTGTGTGGAGACTCACCTTTCCAGGACGAGGATTGAGCTTCCCATGCTCCTTCTCTTTGGTGAGCTATGGACAAAGATAATAAATATTCTTTTAGGAAACCTTCTACTAGATACACAGCATTGCATTACTTTGTTTTTCCAACACATAAAAACATTTCCTTTATATGACTAAAAGGAAAAGATGAAAGCAAAGATAATTATATTAAATAGAAAAGTGTTGGAGAGTCAGAGTTTTTTCACCGTACCTGGGCTTCTTCTTTATTTTCTATTTACAATGACCCTAATACAAATCCATATTAGAGGACTACTGCCACTATTATAGTCTTACTTTTTTTTTTAAATGAACATACTGCTGCACCAAATGACCTTTTCTTTTACACATTTTTACTTTTTAGACCCAACCCCTGAAATATTGTTTTAATTAACCGACATCCGTTCACTGACAACAGCAGTCATTCACAAAAATGCCAGACGTGTGTGTTTAAGTCACACTTTTCAACAGGTGCTGGTGACATCAAGGTGAGGAGAGACGGCGTCCTTTATTGACAGTACACGCACCCCTTTGGTCGCTTGACAAGACAAACATTCCTCTCTACCTGCTCAACCTGATGCTCTCAAAAACAAGCCTTAACCTCACATCTGCTCTGACATCGTACTTCAGCCTGCAGTCAGTGTGCTACTGTGGTCTTTAGGATTTTTGCTTCCAAAGCGATACCCCATGCAAGCTGCATGTATATTTAGTAGAGCGATTGTGTGTTCAGAGTCAAGTGTCTGCCAGCATTTATTCTCTGGAATCTCTGTAGGAAACAGTTTATCACCTGGGTCATGTTACCAAATAAAGAGGGCCATGACTTACTTGGTGCCTGTTTTAATTAGATATATTCTGAGAACTAAATAATAAATACACACACACACATACACAATAGCGTTTGGAGTTTTTCTCAAGTGCAACAGGACACCGTTTTTCATTTTCAGTGTGAGCCAGCTGGGGGCATGAATGGAGCCTTTTCAGCATTGAATCAATAAAACTCATTATTGTTCAATGACATAGCCTTACAGCAACAAACCTTTGCAACCATAGACCAAGAGTTTTGATCTGCCAGTGCTCCTTTTTTCAGTATTCTGATTCCCTCCATTGCTGACATTGTATTCTATTCAACAACTCAACGTGGTCATCACAATAATATTCCCAGCTTTTCATGCTGTGGGATTTTTATTTACATATTCTAATGTCGATTAATGGATTCACATTATGTAATTGTAAAAGTTTTATCTGAACACTATACTCAGTATTCCTCTTGTTTTGGGAACATCGGAAGAAATGCCTCGATGCCTTCATTCTTATTACATTTCTCCTATTTGCTCATTGTTTGGATTCATGAGTGTGGAAACAAAGTGGAATATATACGGTTCCAACCTGGTTTAACAACTGCATAATTTATTGGGAAGGTTGTGTTTACCCAATTGTGTAACTTAAGCTCCAACAGACACTTTCCCCCTGTTGCTCCTTTCCCTCCCGGCGGCCTGAGCACACCATCTGCTCTCCTATAAAAGCCATTAGAGCGCATGGAATGCGCAGTCTCAGCAAATCCCACATTATGTTTTTTTTTTTTTAATGAAACGCATGATCATGTGCCGCATACAAGTGTCGATGAGAGCAAAATTAAAACCCCATCCGTTTGTAATCTTTGCCCATTCAAACATCTCCCCGTCGGCTGTACTTCACCAAAAATGAAGCAAACAAGCAGAGAAATGTAAGAAAGAATCCAAATGGCAAGGTGTGGCTGTGTCTCTGCAGGACGAGGCAGCTGGAATGGGAGTGGAGCCAGGTGGAGGATCTCACCGGGTGAGACGGGGTCACTCCATGGTCTAACTGCATGGAGGCGTCTTACGACACGTATTCCTAAAATCATTTGATGTGTAGAGGTATGAATCAGCCACAATGTGTTTAGAATCCTATTAAAGCCATGCAAGCGTGTTACAAATTGTATCTTCTTTTTGGGGTGGTTAAATTTAATAAGAAGTGGATACATTACATTACTTTGACCGCTAAAAGCCAGGTACAATATTATTTTTATGTATGTCACAATTGACAATTCTTAAAATCTACATTTTACTACACTATCAGCAGTGGTCATATCCCGGGCCTTCTGTGTGTGATTTGCATGGTCTCCCGGGGGAAAGGTGTGTTCTCTCCGAGTACTCCCGCTTCCTCGCGTGGTCTGAAGTCGTGCAGGTTAAGCTCATTGATGACTCTGTGTGACGGTGTGGCTGTGAGCGTAACAGGTTGTCTTCATGTGTACGTTTTCATTACAAACAATCCCTATGTCGGGGCCTACTTCTACAGAAACCCTTCCTCACGGGAAAGCGTATTGCGTTTCGTGAACTGTTGGCATACCTGCACTCATAATATCCTCCAGGTGTGGGTGAAGTTTGGGTGTGACATGTTGTGGTATGTTGGCTCAGTCGCGAAGCGAGAAGAACAACCGAAACATGCGAACCCCAATTATGTTGACAGGAATAGATCTGCGTGCACACGTGCGAGTAGACGCTCTCGACAATCTAATGATTTCAGACATGTCCTAATCAGTTAAGTTCCTCTCGGGAATGCGTGCATGTGATTAGCGAGTGCATACATGCCTGTATGTATTCCTCAGTACACACCCTCGTGATTCTCAGCAGTCAGAAATCAATCTCATATAATTTCTTTTTTCCTTTCTTAGGACGCCACTGATGCATGAGGTCTTCTTCCCTTCCCTTCCTTAAAGCCGGGTGTCGTGAAAATATTTGGTATTGGACATGTCTATGAATGCAACTAGCTGCAGTGTGTGAAGGTACTCGGACACAAAGACAAAAAGAGCCACACAAAGATGGACTTTCCCTCTGTGCAAAACCACACATGAAGTGATCTCTCTCACCTAATGTAACCTGACCTGAGTTTGTCTTTTTTTCAAGATCTTTGAGTGAGATGAAGATCTGCCAACATAGTGATCAACTACAGATGTTGTGCATATATATGTGTAGCGTTTTCTCATGTTGTTGCAATAACCAAGTTGCCATTTCAGGCCACACACCACCTTGAACTGGCCTGTGAATATTTGCACATCATCCACTGATTTTTCTCTTTCTCAACTAGAGAATGGCTTCTACTAATGCATTCGTCCACTTACCATTTCCTCGGGATGCAGAATAAAAGCATTACTCGCGTACAAATGCACTCCATGCAATACTAAATACACAGTGGTGGTGATACTCACATAAGCATCAGGGAAGGCTCTGTATTTTGATACAGAATTCCTCTCAGGCTCAGCTGCTTGGGTCTGGAACTGAGATTCTCCATGGCCTCTGTTGAACAGCGGCGTCTGCTGGATCCCCGCGTTTCCCTCAATACTGGAGCCCCTCAGCAGAACGGGAGAGCTCAGTGCCCCGGTGCCAGTCCCCATCCCCGTCCCCGTCCCCATCCCCGTCCCCTGCGTCTGGCCAAACATAGTGAAGGCGGAGTCTACGGTGGTGAGGGGCCTCTGGAGGTCTATGGAGCCGGTGGGGCTGAGGAGGCGGTTGGGAGTGTTGCCGGATGGCGGCGAGCCGACGGCCCGCAGTGGGGGCAGACTCATCACAGCGTTGGGGCTTTCAGGTCCGGTCAAGGAGCCCGGTTGGGAGGAAGACGAATTCGAAAGGAAGGACAGACGCGTAAAGCGGGACGCCGCTGGTTCTGTGGCAGCTCCAGCATCACCAAGCTCCTTCGGTCCCAGACTCAGGTGATCGTATGAGGGACCCTTATCGGGCAGAGAGCTGGTGCGGTAGAGCGGGCGATGGGTCTTTCCATTTTCATTAGTCTGATCCGCGGAGGTCGACTTGTGGCTTCCAAAGATGATGCTTTTGTCCAGGCGGGAGCTGGGGATAAATCCATTCCCATTCAGCACTGGGGATTTTAATTCCTCAGAAGAGGAGTCAGACAATTTTGTCATTATTAAACTATTTGAGGATCTCAGCGGCAAGGTCAGGCCTCTTGTTCCGGGGGACTGCTGGACCTGCAGGTGAGTATAGCAATGAGTTAAAATGTGATAAAAATCACACCTACACAACCCGAAAAAATGATATGATAGAATGCAATGTTATCCCCTCTATTAAAGCAAGAAAAGACTATGTGACAATTGTTTAGAGGAATGTAAGCATAGATCATATTAAGACATTTGCTGAACTTCCATATCACTGTACCTGCTGGCTCATCAGTTCCAGGGGGGACCGAGTGTCTCTGGAGGAGTTCCTCCCCAGTCCCAGGTCACTGGGCAGAGTGTAAAGTCCTTTGAGGGAATCCGGAGGGTTGCCCATTGCTCCCGTCCTTTTTGTGGGACTGGTGAGGCAGGCGGGGACGTCGGGGGTGATGGGGCTCGAAGCATCCTCCACTATCGGTGGCAGGGAAGAGACCAGCCCGGCGGGGGCCCCGCGCAGGCTGCCGTTCCTGGGCCTTTGGGAGGGTCCCATGCTCTTCAGCGTGTCCACCAGGTTGTCCATGTCAAACTGGTTGGAGCAGTCTTCCTCGGGGGAGGCTGGGGGAGTGGAGGGGGGTGCTGCAGGCTCGGAGACCAGCTCCACAAGTGTGGCCTTGAACACTCCAGTAAAGCGGGAGATGTCGTCGTCGTCTTTAAAGTTGTCGAAGGTGTCGAAGGTGTCGTAGCCGCGGGCTGAGGAGATGCTGGAAGCAGGGAGCTGTTGTGAGTCCCAGCGAGACTTAAACCTCTCTGCCTCTGCCTCTCTGTCACTTGCAGGAGCAGCAGACTCCACCTGCTCACCAAAACTCCTCCTCCATTCATATGATGGCGCTCCCGCAGACTCGATGTCACGGCTCAGTGAAGTCATGGTCATGGCATTCAGCCCGTTGCCAATGGTAACCTGTTCCTCTGGATAGGAAGAGGAGTTGCTGAGGTGTTTGTATACTGTAGAATCGAGTAGAGTAGAGGAGGAGGAGGAGGTCGAGTAGGTGTCAGACATTCTGTAACTCAGAGAATCAGAGAAGGAGGAACCCTCACTTTTTTCTGTAAACGGAAAAAGACCCTCAAATCGGTTTCTCCATCTGTACTCGGAGCCGATCACTGTGTCACTTGAATCACTGACAGTGAAGCTATCTCGGTCCGCCATGTCTCGGCTGACCTCGCTGGCATCGGCCTCATTGATCGGAGATCCTTTCCGGAAACGAGACTGGGATTCATCCTCTTTGGGGGGAGAGGAATCCTTAATGTACCGATTGGTGCTTATTCTGCTGTAGCCTGAAGTCATTTCATCAACCGATTCCATCTCCACTTTAAGAGGCGGATTTAAGAATTCTGGATCTGCTCTGGGCGTAGTTGATGCTGTCAGAGACCTGGATGAATTCAAAGAAAAAGAAAAAGAGACAAAGAACGAAGAGTAAAAGTTTGCTTTGACAATGATGCTTGGTCCAGATTGTGTTAATGACTGCAGTGTCTTCAGGGTGTGGTTGTCACTCAATGTCAACATTGCTAATCATACAAAGTCAAGTCACTCGACCTGCATGGAGACATCTGTTCAGTTGCTGACTATTACTTATCATTTCTGACACGGTTGAAGAAATGTGAATTTGTTTAAGAAACCGAGGTTGGAAACAACACAGTAATACATGAATGAATGAAGCCGAACTACTGGATTTACGGTGCTGAGACACACAGCGCTGTTAAACCAACAAACACCTTGTGCACAAAAAGGATTCAGGGTTACCCATGAATGTCAAAAGGACATGCCAACATATGTACCAACAATTTAGCTGGTTTTCGTTTCCTATTCAATTAGTACATTCTGTCTGTTCACAAGTAACGGTAGCGAATTTGAGGAAAAATTCTCGAAAGTTGCTCCACTAAAAGTTTGGATATCTTGTCCTCTGCGGCTTTAAATCAGTTCACCTATTTTATAAGTCCTTCAACTTTATTATTGTGCTATACTTCATGCCACTAAATGTCAACAAAATGTCAAGTAGTAGTAGTAAAATCAAGTAATAATTCTGAGTCAAGCTCAATTATTGAATCATTTGACCTTTACTATTCATCAGAAGCCTGCACTTTGCAGGATTATAGCTCTGTTCATTTAATTGGGAATGAGTTCTCACAGGCCAGCGTGGCCGTGTCCTTAAACAGGGGGCATGCCTCAACGCAAAACAGGTAGTTTATTCAAAAGGTCATGAGAACAAAATTGCCTTAGTGAGTCGATTTACAGATTGTGCGGTTCCTTAGCAAAAGGAAAAACTAATTAAACTAAAACTTTATTGTCATGACTTGATTTGCCCTTTTTACCACGCCAGCTGGTCTGACCGCCCAGTAATGTTGCGGATGGGTTCACACTTGTCTCGTACAGATGTTACTGCTTGCCCCGGTGCGTTGGTAGACAGGTTTGCAATATATTTTTGACAATCATTTTGTCCGTTTAAGAGGTTTTTCTTGCAAAAGACCTTAAGTAAAAAAAGAAAACTGGGACGTCTATGGTTTCCTTTCACTTGTGGAGTCTTGAAAGTGGCAGGGTGGGCATAGTTGCAGGCACTTTGTTGTCGGGACGTTGTGTTGGGCTCCCACCATTGCATAACACCAAGGCTGACATTTGAATGCATCGCTGCTGCAGGACATAAATCCCCTGCAAGGAATGTGCCTCAACACCTGAGTGTGACGTCTCTCTCTTGGTGAATCCGCCCTGAGATCTGATTGGTCAAGCCACAGACACCCCAGTAGTCTGTGACCTACCCGTCTTCAAACCTTCTTTCTGAACCGACTATGCAAGATTAAAGAAAGTATCTCTTCTTCAAGCTTTCCGAACTGACTTTGTCAGTGTAAGGATAAGACAACAGAACCTCTTCCCATCCCTTTCCGGCCTGGCCTATGCCAGCCCTAACTCTTTTAAACCAAACATCGCCCCATGCTTCCCAACAAATGGTGCCCCGTGTGAGGCTATGCAGCCAACAGTTTGGAAATCAAGGGATAATTCTGAGTCAAGCTCAATTATTGAATCATTTGACCTTCACTATTCATCAGAAGCCTGCACTTTGCAGGATTATAGCTCTGTTCATTTAATTGGGAATGAGTTCTCACAGGCCAGCGTGGCTCCGTCCTCAAACAGGTGGCATGCCTCAACGCAAAACAGGTAGTTTATTCAAAAGGTCATGAGAACAAAATTGCCTTAGTGAGTCAATTTACAGATTGTGCGGTTCCTTGACAAAAAGAAAAACTAATTAAACTAAAACTTTATTGTCATGACTTGATTTGCCCTTTTTTCCACGTCCGTTGGTCTAACCGCCCAGTAAGGGTTCACGCTCATTACGTTAGTGGTTGCCCCCGGTGCGTTGGTAGACAGGTTTATATAATATATTTGAGAAAATCATTTTGTTTGTTTAATAGGTTCTTCTTCTGACAAGCCGAGCACATAAACCTGAGACACAGGTAATGAGAGAGAACAAAAACTTTCCCGTAAGGCACCGGCGAGTCCCAGCGCCACGGAAACCTGATGTTCTGCACACTAACATGCAAATGATAAGCTGCCTCGCAACATTAGCCTCCGGGAGACAGGTATTCAAACCCAACATTAGCACATACTGTACGGTTGTATGTACAGAGTCATCATGCACACCTAAACACATGTGCGAGAACATGGATGGTACTGGAATGTGTGGATGTGTGTGCAGCTGTGCGTTTCGCCGAGTTCCACCGCCATGCCGGTCAAAGAATAAACTCTTTGATCTGCCCTAAATAAACCTGCATTTCATTTCTGACATGACCCATGTTTAACTTCTCTTAACAGCAAACGCTCCTCTTTACACACGGATTAAAATCCTAACATTTCTTTGTGTTCAATGCCCCCAGCTGGATGAACGATGACGTTGGAATGTGGTCACCCTTCTCCGTTCGCCTACTGTGGACCGTTCAAAACAAAAGCAAAAAAGAAACACGCCTTTGTTTAAAATCACTCCCCTGTCAGGGAATCATGGTCAGAATGTCAAGCGTGTGCATCCGGATGCTTAGCATGGTTTCTCTTCTCGCAGAAATACACAGAAATATTGCATCAAACTGGAAACATTGTGTGTAGGTTGGAGCCTTTGTTGACATCGATTGACCATCTACAAATATGTAATTACTCTTTATCCATCTAGGAGTGAGTGGGGGGGAATTGTTAGCTTGTTGTATGGTTAGCCTCCACCTGTCAGCACTTCTTCAGGGGATTAGAGAATGCTCGCCTCACCGCGCGTCAGTCCTGTGAAGGTTTGGACTTCTACCAACCGTGAAGCTGTCAAGGAACTGCAGCTTTGCTAAGCTTATGGATCAAGTGTAGTTGACACGCCGTCAGTCACCGCTGTGTTAAAAGGTAGCTGCAACCATTCCTCACTCCCCCGAGTTTAATGTAATCATTTTGACTCCTCGTTAAATGTCATCTTAGAATGACATCGAGTCCACGCCTAATGTAGAAATGTGCTGATTAAATAGCAATTGTTAGATTGATGACATAACGCATTTGCATTGAACTCTTATGGGTTTAATATTAAAAGCGGGAAGTTGGCAATATTTTATGATGTTAACCGATGTTATTGTTTTTGTGAAATAAGAATCAGCATGACGCCTTTTGTGGCTCAACGGGAAACTGTGCAAGACAGTGATGTTGATGGGTCTGACGACCACAACACTGGATGAGCCACCAGGACGGAACGGGCTGTCGAATGGAAACAAGCGCTTTTGATCAGAAAACCCCAGCACGAACACTACAGTATGAAGACTTTGATAGTCTTGCGTGGCAAAATTTTGAGAGGTTTGAGTTTTGAGATGATGCAAAATGAGAAATGGAATATTCAGAAATTGTTAAATGGTGTAATTAATTAATTAATTCTCTTGTCATTTCCAGCCTCTCGCCCCCAATCAGCACTCAAATGCCCCTCATTAGCGCCTCACTATTTAGGTCCACTCACCTGCACTCGTCCACAGGCCGGTTGTCTTGTGTGTCACTGACCAGCTCTCCAGCATGTATCCTGTACCCAACCTGCCTGTTCTGACCCCTCCCTGACGTTTTTCACCTTGGATTCCTTGCCTGCCCCCTTTTGGATTTGTATTCCTGTCTGAAAGTCCTACCGGTCTACCGAGAATAACCCAACTTTCCTGAACTGTCGTGCTTTTGTTTCGGAGTCCTGCTTAAACTTTACATTCTGCGCTTGAATCTTGAATTGCGGTAGGTGAACAGCTATTTGACGTGTTTACAGTAAGCAGCCAGTCTGCCATACACTGTGTGTCAGACATACACAAGGAAGAATGAGAATAAAGCTGCCGGAGCAGAGATCTGACATAAATGCAGGTTTGATCCAAGCAGATTTGGAGAAAAAAAATCAAGTGAATGGCTGTCAAAAAGTTCAATAGGTCAGGGAATATGTTTTTCTTTTTCACTCCACATTCTTCAGGAGGGTGGGTCATAAGTCACTTCATCTGTACCCAGCGTTACAGTCGTGACAACATTGCAGAAGAACGGGACAGGTGGGGCAGGCCAAATAACTCATCTTTCAATAAGCATCAGCAGCCTTGTTCACCAGAGCGTTGGATGTGTTCAAGTTAGTGGACACTAAGAAATACCTTTCCTTCACTTGAGCGGCTTATAGCTCCACATAATCCCTCCTCTGCATTTCTATCACACATTAGTCATTTAAAAACTAAACAACAAACAAATCCTGTGTGTGTATATATATTATATATATATATGTCGGCGCTCGACAAAACATTTTTTTTCTAATTTGCTCTTTATTTAAAATTGATATGCGTTTACTTGTGAAATACACGTCTTTGCCGCCACCTTGTGATTGAAAATGAATAAATTCTATTTGACTTCTGCAGCCTCACGTACAGACTGTCCATCTGAACAGCGTAGATGAAGTGATGAATCAAAAGTCACAGGATTCCTTCATATGGCGAGTAGAGGAAGGGAGCGGTGCTGTGAGCTGTGGGCTAAATTAAATATTACTTAACACAGATTCCTGGGAAAACCCCATTAGAGAAATCTTCAGATTTTCATCTGGAAGAAAGACGAAAACGAAGCCATGGTGGATCATGACCTCAAAAGTAAATCATGACCTATTAAGTAGGTTGTAAACATTTACTGTGATAATTACACCCATGGAAGTGTGCTGTGTGGCACTAGAAAAACAAAGCATGAAGCAAATATTAAGATGAGGTGAGATGTGGAAATTATGCAGTACTGCAATACGTGCTTAAATCTGTTCATGCGTACTGCTCAATTGACCAATTATACTTTCTACATGATACACATTGACGGGAGGCTTTTGAGTGGCACTTTTACCAAATAAATCCTGTAAGAAATAACCAAAGGAGCGATTTGCTTGAAAGGTTTTTTTTTCTTCTTCTTCTTAATGTGGAGACAACCAGATGAGGGTGACTTGAATTCATGTCACTAACGATAAATTAGTGAGTCATGTTAATAGCATCCAGGTGCAACATGGAGGTTTGAAGTGTTTTACGCATTGTGATGAGAGCAGAAATAGTTCATAGTTTAATCGGTGAATTGAATGGTAATGTCCCTTTCTCCACGGAGGAACTTGATATTAAATCTCTCACTGATTTCTGATATTTATAACCTACGTGGTTAATTGATTAGACAGAAAATGAATTTCCTATGAATTAAAACTTTAACTTTGAACTGTGGTTTCTGACAGGTGATGCGACAGTGAATCTTTTATCTCTTGTGGTAAAATCACACGTAGACATTGCTGTTGTTGAACTCACTCAGTCAGATCAGATGATAAAGGGAATTTCCTCGTTTAGAAAAAGCAAACTTTTTTTCATATATTCTATAGTCATGCAGATAACAAGTTAATGCTCACTCACGAGTCCCCCTCAGGCCACCTCTCATAACAGAAGCTACAGAAAATGTAGGTAAATGACAACTTGTAAAATAACTCTCTCCCATAACCCGCGTCTCATTACGCCACCTAAAATATAAATCTTTCAATAGCAAACAAGAATTTACACACTGAGCTGACGCCTGTTAGACCAATTACAAATGTGATTTGTGTTCATCGTCAGAACGCCCTCTCCTCTTACCTCGGAGTCGGGTCGGGTTGCTCTTCTGACGGACGTCTCGCTGACGGCGTCCCCGACGCCTCCGAATCAGGACGGCGAGCGTCAGCATGGACTGTCACCTGTTCCCGCGCCGCTGTGAGCCTGCCTGCGCTCTGAGTAATCGTATCCACCCACTCGCGACTCAGCGTGCCACTATCACGATCAAGCCCTGTGGCATCTGGCTCTCCTCCAGCAGAGGTATCTGTGACTGCACGAACCGGGGTGTTGCTGCCAGTTTTATAGGCTTCTTTGCTCACTTGGCCTGTCTGAGCTGCGACTGCAGTCAGTGGAACTCGCTCCTCTGCGTCACCTGACCCGGGTGTGCTGCACGCGGCGACGTTTGTGCACTCAGGGCTCAGGGGGGTTCTGTGACCCCGGCAGGGGATCTCCTGGATCGGGAGTTGCGTTTCGCCATCAGGGTGGTCTACCGCTTCCAGCTCCCCGGTCGGGTTTCCCCCCGACCCCTCCTCCCGCTCACTGCAGGGTGGAGCAAAGTCGCATGCCATCGGCGTGTCCACCTGCTGAACCGGTGGTGCAGGTAACTCCCCCTCATCCCTCACCTGTGGCAACACCGGGGCTGCTACTTCTTTCTCCCGACTCTCTGCATCACTGCCAACAACAAACTCTGTTGTTTTAATGTGCTGCACCAGAGTCTCTGAACTCCAACCTCCAAGTTTTTCCTCAATTTCTAATTGGCTATAGGCATCCTCTTTCTCTTCTTTACTGGCCAGTGCGACTCCCTCATTTGGCATTTTTACTGTAACCTCTTGAAATTCTCCATCTTCTCTCTTTTCCACCCGTCTATCTGCAATCGGTCCCTGCTGTGGTAACTCCTCACGCCGGGCGGCCTCTTTCCCCCCGTCTGCCCCGCGTCTTTCCGCCCTTTCATCCGGTGAGCCGTCCTCATCCATTCCGTTGTCCTCCTCCGCGCTGTAGTAGACCTCCCCCGCGCTGCCCTCTTCCGATCCAACGCTCAAATATGCTGGACTTAAGAACCCTTCTGACCCATCGGTCTGCCCCGAAGTAGTAAAATAGGTCTCACTTGTTTCGATCCTGACCTCGAGGCGCCTTGCTGCGCTCATTTTTTCCGGCATGGGAGAGGGAGAGACGGGCTCGGCGCTCGCCTCGTCTGTGACCAACTCTTTGATGAGGATCGCTCTCCGTTTGGAGTGAGTAACCCGAGCGTCTCCCCCTTGGATTGTTCCATAGTCGGAGGCGGGAGGGGTAGAGCGCTGAACCGCGAGGACTGACCATGCATTGTCCGATTTCACCTCCGAAAGGGAGCTAGTATCAGCTGGTTCAGAACCTGTGTTTAGAGAGGAAGGTAGACATCTACTGTAATCACCCGGGTCTCTTTGGGTCTCATAAGCACTAGATGTTTGGTAAGAGCTTAATCCGGAACTCTGGCTAGAATAAATCCCCTTTCCCTCGCTGAAGGTGGTTTTAACGTTAGTATAACCAGCAACAGCATCATCCACTCTGCGAGAAGCAGAGTCAAAGTCAACATTAGTTTGACAATCATTAAGGGTTTTAACCATGAACGGTTCCGTTTCGTTTGTCAGAGGCCTCATCCCGGTCATGATCTGAGGCGGTGGGTTTGAGAGGGACGGCACTAGGCCCGAGCTAAAGCCCTGAGGGAAAAGCGACGCGTACAACGCGCCATACACGGCTTCCGGTCTGACAGGCGAAGCGCCAACGGCAGCGGTTTGGGTCAGTGGAGCGGACCTCTCCGCACTAGGAGTTGGGTCTTCCTGACGGGTGCGTGCAGAGTCCGGGTCAGGAGGAGCAGGGTAGTCGGCGTGAGGAAGACGGGTCGGCTGTGTCACCGCGGTGTCAATTTTGGAGTCTGCTCTTGCCAGACACCGTTCACCACTCGGACTCATACCGCCAGCTGGGTCGGGGCTGTCGGGTCGGCGATGTGACAACGGGACTGTGGTAGATTCAGTGAGAGAGATTCCTGCGTTTGTGTGAGACTGCTGGAGAAGGTGGTTTTCAAACGGGCCGTTGGTTGTGGCGGCGGGGTTAACCAGTGCTGCCTCAGGGTCCGGGGGCTCAAGCGCGGTTGTTTGCGGGCTAGCTGGAAGGCTGGGTGCCGTCTGGTTGTCCACAGCGGGGCGGGGTTCTGTTGGAGCTGACGGAGTGGAGCTATAATCCGGTTTCTCCTCTGGCGAGTCCAGGTTACGAAGCTTCAGCTCAGGGATGAAGGCAACCGGTGCTTTCTGCGGCTCCACGTGTACGTCGAACGTACGGGAGACAGCGGTCGGACGCTCCTCTGGACGGACGCTTGGGGCGACAGGGGGCTGCGCTTTGATAGGGCAAGTAACATGTGACCCTGATAGACCTGTGGCTACAGGGGGAGGAGAGGGGACGTCAAATGTGGCTACAGGGGGAGGACAGGGGACGTCAAATGTGGCTACAGGGGGAGGAGAGGGGACGTCAAATGTGGCTACAGGGGGAGGAGAGGGGACGTCAAATGTGGCTACAGGGGGAGGAGAGGGGACGTCAAATGTGGCTACAGGGGGAGGAGAGGGGACGTCAAATGTGGCTACAGGGGGAGGAGAGGGGACGTCAAATGTGGCTACAGGGCGAGGAGAGGGGACGTCAAATGTATCGATGGTGTCAAGCTCTGGTTGAGACAGGCTGAAAATCGTCTTGGCCTGATCCAATTCTATCGGAGGAGTCTGTGGAGAGATCATTTACAGAAGTTTGTCGATATGGAGGATCAGTTTTCTTAGTTTATTAATGCAGTGGAACCACAGGGCCAAGCATCATGCATATAGTAATAGTCTTATCTTTAAACCTGCAGTAACTGTCTGGTTACATCAGCTTTTAGGGAAAGGAACAGGTTCTAGAAATATATATTTCATAAACTCAGGTTGAGTAGCCATTCCATGTTTTTGGGGGAACTTAAGTGTTTTTGGTCTTGATAATTCTTAAGAGGAATTCTGACTACGTTCAGCTGGCCGCTAACTATGCATTTTTCCAATGTTTGATGCTGAGTAGTTTGCATACTGGGAGTGGTTTGGTTTTTTCATAGATAACAGCTGCTTATTATACCTGCAAACTAAAACAGTAACGTTGTGGCCAGAGAGATGAACAATGAGCTGAAACACACATAAAGTGAAGCCTAAAGGTTGCTGCGGATTTGGGGCAATGACAAATCCTTCATCACTGTGGAATTAAATTTTAAATGTCAATTTGAAATTATTGTTAGATCAAACTCACCATAGCTTTTTGAATTTGAGAAACACTGAAGAAAGCGAGAGTTACCTCCTTTTGCTCTTCAATCCCAGCACTGTGAAGGCCATAAGTGCTCTTGGAGACACTTGCTTTATCATTCTTCTTACTCCTTCTCAGACCAAAGGTGAAGGTGGCAAACCTCTTTGGTTTACGGAGATCCATCTCCGAGTAGCTGAATTCTTTTCCCTGACAGGAAGAGGGAGAGATGGGATGTGAAACAGGGTGAGAGGGAATAAGAAATACAAAACAGGAAGCATGACAGGTTTCTAACATCCATCTATGGACTTTGTTTTTATTTTCCGCTCTTCAGTCTTTAAATCCCTGCCATATGTACAGGATAACCTGAACCAAAATTCGATATACTGATTGGTAATTGTGAGTTTGATGTTTTATTGATTAACACAGAAATGGAAAAAACGCTTTCTTTTATACCGAAAACAGCTGACAATTTAAACCCTTGGCAAGATATGAAACTTTCACAGCTGCTTCGTTCAGTGGCAAGAATGAGGATATTGTACAATAAGTAAAAGAGTTGACACCCTAACTTCATTCCAAGCATTTAGAAGCTACTCCACCCAGAAGAAAAATTAGACTAGTAGAACACGATCTAGTAAACCTGGTAGAGACGTCCTGTCCTTTTCCATTTAATCCAGTAAACTGTTAAAAATCTTGTAACTAACGTAGATAGACACAAGGCAGGTAACATGCAGTAAGTGAGAGTCAGTTCATCACTGAATAATTGTGACCTCTTAGTTTGGGTTCATGGACTTTAAAAGGCACAACCATGGCAGTGTGCCATTACTGTTACAAAAATGTCTCTAAATAATAATAATTTGAAATAATAAGATAAGCATGAGATGGTTGGAAAGAATCCCGCGTGAGCTCCTAGTTATGACACCCTTGTCAGATAAGATAAAAAGGCGTGCTGCCTCCGAGGTGAGATGGAGCTGATACTGTTCTATCGAATTGTGTGTGCGGGATTTGTTGAGCCGCAACAACAAAGGTGAAGGGAACACACGGCTGCCATCAGCCCGCTTGTAGCTGGGTGTGCCTGTCAAAATTCTTCCTGTGATGAAGTGTTTCCAAAGAATATGAAGCAAAAGCAACAACTGTGGAGTCTCACCTGAGTGTGTGTGTGTGTGTGTGGAAGGGGAGGGGGGGGTCGGGGGGGTGTTGTGCATGACGCATGTAAAGCCATGTAAAAGTGTTTGTGTATACTGTAAGCATGGAAAAACTAAATAAGATGGAATGATTGATCAAAGTGAATATCTTACTTACATTACCTACCGGTCGTAGTATTAAGAATTTTATGGTTGCATTTGAGAGGAGACTTTTAAAAGCATTGAATGAAATACACTTTCTCATTGAATTGAATGAGAAAATGTGTCCAAACTTTTGAATCTCACTGTATAAGGAGTCAATCAAATGATGATCAATAAATGCAATTAAATCTTTTTTTTTTGCACAAAAGAAAAGTTGACAAAAAAGAACAACAGCTGTCAGGTGGCCTGACGCAAACACGTACCAATAAACAGAAAGTAAAATTATGAATGGAAACTTCCATAACACTTGTGACAGTGTAACAAACAGGCTGATGAGCAATTATAAAATTAAAAACCTTTGTCAATACAATGGTAAAAAAGATTTGTTAGCTTGTATTTTGTGTCCATCACGTGTTTTATAATGTCAATCACTTTAATGGGAGGAACTTGATCCACAATCCAAAACCCTTTAAATGACACCCAGGCCTTCAAAAGGTTTCCTCCTATATTGCTAACTTTATATACGGTATCTTATGCTTTCGTCCATCGGGGATAAAACCCACGCACTTGATGTGCCTTATGATGCCCTTTTTCATAAAGTCTTTATCATATGTTCACTATCCACTTTAGAAATTAGGAGATGAACTTCCTCCTCCCTCCCGCTGCTTTGTAAACAGAATTTGCCAAACATAAGAGTGAGATTACTTTGTTTCAGCAGAGTCTGCCCTCTAGTGGAGGGAACAAACATTCTGTGCATTTCTCCTGTGTAACTCATGTGTGTCATCTCTACTGCTGTCATACATGGGGAACAAGACCAGCAAACATTGATTGTGTGTATTACAGAGTATAATGTCCTGTGACCTGCTTTGTGTGGAGGTCATGATCCTCCATTTTTTTTTTCTATTTACAATCAACACGTGAAAGGATGAAGGCACTTGTAAGCGATACCTTGGTGTTTTATTTTCCTTTTCCTACTGACCCCTACGCTGTCACCACAGCAACACATGTGATCTGATCACGTGGGAATGTTTGTGTGCATCATCGTATCAGCACGACCCGGAGGGAGAACCCCGCAGGGTGGAATGCACCTACCGTTGAACCCCCCCCCCCCCGCAACTATCAACTATCTCACCAAGGGTTACCCTGAAGGATATTCTTGTTTGGACAAGAACCTACAGGCCTGTTCTTCCATCTACACCCAACGCTGAATTATAAAAGACGTTTTTTTTGCGTCCACATTCAGTATTTAAAGTGTGTTTTGTAATATCTAGAACAGTGGTTCTCAAGTGGTGGGCCGTTTTAAGTGGGTCGCGGGCCGTTGCATGGGAAAATAAAAAAGAAATATAAAAAAAATTCATGTGATTTTATTTTGAAGGGACTTTTTCTAACACAAACTGTGATGGCAGAGAGCTCTAATGAGAAAATTAGATTTAATGCAGTAAGTTTTATTACTGGTAACAAGAATGGCATTTGGCATCTTTTTATTTACACCCTAGACTAAACAGTCAACATATTTGTACTCATTAAAGCTGTGGTCATAATGGCCTTGAGCATTTACGGGACATATTTTATAAAGGAATGCTGATCCTCAGGATGACTCAAAAAAGGGACGGCTCCTGCAATCACCTACAGATTGTCGACCATAGGCCTTCTAAATTTAGACAAACTGCAGACCAATTGTCTCCTTTAAAATGGTAAAAAGAATAATCTAGTAAAATATAACTTATTTTTGCAAATAGGTTGCTGGGTTAGTTCCCTTGTTTTATTTTAAGCTTTACTCTCCAGTAGGTACTGTGGACTTAAATGCTATACTATATATACGTATATATATATGACCTGATCCAGTCAGAAATGTATTTTTTGACAGCTACCTGTAAGAAAGAGTCAACATGGCAAACAGCTTGACTGACCTTTGACCTTGATGTGGTGCCATAGATAGAACTCCTGTTGTCTGATGTAATATCTTTATCCCAGGCCTCTGCATCCTTAGAAGTGTCACTGGGCTCAGCAGCACTGAGAAGTACACAGTTAAAAATAACAAATTAGGAAAGTTTTGACTGACCAAAACCCTTTTAAACTGTTACAGCTCTTCTGAGAAGGCATTTCATGAAGATTGAAGGAGATCATTTAATGTATTTAAGCACACCATAAATACTTATACCCTTAAATGTGAAATAGTCTAGCTATATTCTTTTTTTCCCTTTTTTCCTCTTTTGTGTTTCTTTTAGAAGGATGGCATTAACAGTTTGAGAAGACCTCACTTTAATAGCCCCAACACATCAGCTGTTACTGCACCTGTACTGTGCATTGTTTTCTTAAAAGGTCAAGCGATAAGCTTCATTACACATATTATATATACATTTACTCAACACAGATTCATTCTCGGGAGGGACCTAAAGAAACCTAAAGGGGGCCCAAAGCTAATGTCAAAGTGTGTTAGTGTGCGGTACAGTATACTAAAACATTTACATACAGGTTATGCTTTTTTAAACCAGTATAAGCTGTGGCGTTAAACGATTTGCTTTTACTGGATGACAATCTAAAGTAATGAACCATTGCTTAGGGAATGTTGAATAGAACCGGCTGAGCAGACACTAAGTGTGCGTTTCTTGGAACAGCGCTCCATGTTTAATAGGACTTTTACTCTTACTCTCTTTTAAGCAAGTAATTTAACTTTCTGTGTGAGGCTTAAAAGTCAGCAGAGAAGCGCTATAAATAATTGTGAGCTGTCATCACATCAAACAAACGAAACAAAGGTCGCTTCGAACACAGAAGCAGTTTTACTTTGCACAACTGGATGAGCAAACATTTCTAGCAGGTCCACAATTTATGGACCAGTGTGATAAACCCGTGCACATTCACACGTCTGCACACCACAAACATTCACGTCATTTGCTAAAGTGAAGAAGGAAAGGGGAGCTGTAAACATGTAGGTGAGAACAGCTCATGCTCTTCCTTGTTTGAAAGGAATCTTTTATCTAATATGACACACAAATACTTGCAAATACACAAAACGGACCGACGAATACACAAACTTCTGGAATTTAAAAAGCTTGCAAAAGTGGCGCATTCCTCTTTTGGACATGCTAGGCCTACAGCTGCTCGCCCCATCAGGCAAGTCCTTTACAGCTGGAATGTGTGAGAGAGAAATGAGCTGCTTTCAGGTCAGAAAAGAATATTTCAAAGTGGGAAAAGATGATTCATAATTCAATGTTTGTCACAACAGAAGGAACTTGCACCATAAACACTTGACATTCTGAAAGAGGAATTTTGAATTTGGATGAATTTCAAAGGGGTGTAACTGCCTTCTATACGGTCTCTCTGGCTGTGAAGTAAAAGTGGGAACACTTGTTTGAATAAGAACGAGACTGATAAAAAGAAGAGAAAGGGATGGATAAAGTCAGGCCTGCAGCAGGGTGAATTATACATTTGCATCTATATCTGAACTGGCACACGGCCAAACTACATCCCACCACCTTGTTTATGTAAAGAACTATTCAAAGAGGTTTAATTGCATCAAGTATAAAGTAGAATATGTGGACGGAGTTACAGAAGCTGCTTGTTGGCTTAGGATGAAGAATGAAAACAGCTAGCCGTGCTCTGTACTAACAGAACAGTGCTTCCCCATCTCCAGTCCTTATGCTAAGCTAAGCCTACCGGAGCGCTCACTTTTTACTGTCCAGAGGCAGCTGGTATCCATGTAGCCATAACCCCCCCCCCCCCCCTCCCCGCCCCGCCCCGGACTATTTCGTCCTAAAATCCTGTTGATGTTCACATTTGAACTACATCAGTCTTTGTTAACCTTTGTGTGTACGTTTAGGCATGATGCCACACTCCACCTTGTCAGACATGTGTAAGCTAGATCGCAGGAAGACGACCGACATCATTATGTCATCCTACTCTTTGTTACAGTGTGTTTAGTAAGAGGATGTCATGGCTGGTTAGCCAAACAATGGCATTCTAATTGGGCCATAAATGCAACTTCATTTAAAAGCATCCCGCCGTATTCCCACATGTACTATGACCATCACACAACTGCCATTGCCCAAAGGGGACGTAGTTAAGTTTATTTCACAATATCTTTATTGTTCATAGCACACAGCTGATGCCGGGACTCATTGTCACAGTGATTTGTTTATTCCCAGTGATGCTGCCTATTACACTGTGGTGAATTGCGCAAGATAATTAGTTGAAATGAACATGGTATAGATAGAGGATGGTCTGTGCGTCTCCCGTTTGGATGAACAGACTGGACCAGCAACACAGAAGCAAAGCAACGGTTTGCTAGTGTTTTAGTCAAGGTAGAGTCTAAAGAGGTATGTCTTGAGTTTTGGGTGGAAGATGTAGAGGCTCTCTGTGGTCCTGATCTCCTCAGAGAGCTCATTCCACCATCTGGGAGCAGGATATCAAAGAGTCGCCATCTCGCCGAGTGCTTTTCTCTCAGTGAGGGAGGAACAAGCCGCTTGGCGGATGCAGAGCGGAGTGTATTAACTACTTGAAGCCCACAATGGATTTAACTGACAAAGCCATCTATAATTTCACTGGGACCAGCTCCATGAACGATTGTAATTGACCTGGCCCATCAATACAAACCACACAAGAGTGAAGAAAAGCAAAACGTTAACTGTACTGCACCGCAACATAATTTGAGCCCTATGATGTTGCAACGCATTTGTCGACTTCGATATAAGAACAGATCATTCGGCTTCATTCAAATTGATTGATGATCACATTGTTGCGTGCAGCCCACTCACTTCCTGCACCTAGTGACCTACCACCTAAATAATCTCAGATATTTAACAACAGCAAAGTTAAATGTGACTAATATGTTGCAAATGTGTCCCTGACACCGTGATGATGCAGCAGGCATGTGGAGCAGCAGGTTTGTCTACACAGAACCACTTTAGGTCCACAACTACTCTGAAGCCCAACAACGCGCGCCAGACCACAGGGTGTGTTTTTAAAAGGCAACTTCTTCCATCATTTTACAACACAGTGTTATGTTTTAAAATGAGTCCAATACGACTTTGACATCCCCTTGAACTGTGTGAAATGCTATGTTGTCAAAACAGAATAAATAACGACAAGATATCCACCTTTAACCCTGAAACCCCCCTGGACATGGATTAAAACCTATTCCTTCAGATTCAGTTATGTCTGGATTTAACTCTTCATCTTTGATGTGAACAATTAGGAATGGACTCATTGTCATCAGAGGGAATACAATAGCGCTTTGACGCTTGGCTTGGTTTTAACTGAATGCACTATCAAACGTAACCCTTGTGTAATCCCTGTGTGCAGCTCTTGTGTGCCAAGGCGGACCTCACAGTGTCAGCCCATCGTTCATCTTCGTCCCTGTGCAAACACAAACTGTCACGGAGTCTGCTCTACCACCACACAAACACCATGATTACATTTTCTGGGCATGGGAATAGTGGCCCAACCAGCCCCTCGCCTGTGTGTGCGTTGACACCTTTTTTGCTGATTGTGTCGTAGTCGTAGTCCCGTTTTTAACAGAAATCTGCACAAACGCAATCGTTTTCAGAGGCATGGTAATTCTAAAGAAATGGACGTGCTATGGTAAAGGAAATAGACCCTCATTAACCTCATTTATTTCCACACTGACTGCTGGACAGCAAACTGTAGGATGAAAAAATAACTTAACTTCCCAGGGCGTGTCCCATTCAAAAAAAGCATGCAGAACAATTTCAAAACTTCTCCCCCAGACCCACAGTGTGTCTAACAGCAGTGTACAACAACACAGACTGCCACCTCAGACAGTAAAGTGCTCTTTAAAGCTTCACAAGACACTGGCTACTGCAAATCCCCGACATTCTGCAAGCATACCTGACCGATTCCTGGATCTCACTGGCCGCCGTCACTGCGACGACGTCATTCTTGGTCTTTTTTTTCAACTTCAAGAATTTAAACTTCCTCTTCTCTCCGTCATGCTCGTCCTTTTCCACGGCTTTGTCCAGGCTGACTTCGCTCCTGGAGAAGAAACTTTTCAGGGAGCGTCTGGATGAGCTCTTCGCCATCTCCACACGGCGCGTGATGTCACCTGGAGGCGCAGCGGGACGGATGCGCGCGACCAAAAGCCCTTCCCCCCCCCCAAAGATGATCAGTTCATTAAGAGCTGATGAAAACAGTCGCGGCGTGGGAAAACACTGCCCGTATGTCACCTGTTGACAGATACAAGCTGCTCCTGCAGTCTCTCTCTGTGCGACGTGCAGAGCTCAGGTGTTGACGCGCCCACTATAAGCTCCACCCAAGTCGCCGGAAGCCCACGAGAACAGCTTGTCGATCACTGCCGTGAACTACCGGGCGATCGATAACATCGATCGAGTGACCTAATTGGTCAGTGGCTTTCTTCAAGTAGCAAAGCGTGTTTTATTTTGTAGTGGTAGATAAACTTTATCAGTCTTTATCAGTTGCATCTTCCGGGCCTCATCTGTGTGACACAATTTGTCAACAGTTTCACGTGACGTGACACGGCTATATTCAGTGGTGCCATCACAGCTACTTTGTTGCTAGATTCAACAATTTCCCAGACCCTGGCAACTTTTTTAAATTTCAAACAGGACCTATAGCGACAAATTTAGCTATTTAAAAAAAAATATTTGGCACTTTTAGCAACTTTTGTAAAGGGACTCAGATGCTTGGAGTTAAGTTGCTTGATTATTATTATTATTACCGTACGTGATTTGGAGCAATCTATCATTTTAATAATTTCAGTTACCGATCTAAGTGATATAATGTGTGACAATCAGTTCATATACTGGTGAAAAAAATATATCAATATTATACACAAAAAAGATTTTGATTTTCGCCTCAAAAATGTCATTAACAGCCCTATTAAATTTAGATTTAAAAAGATATCTTTTTTCACCTTCCGATTCTAATGTCTAATTATTCTGACGAATAAAATGTTCTTTTCAAATCCCCTGGTGTATGTCATTTACTTTTAATTGTCCTCTCTTCTCCCCTCTTCTTCACCTTACCCCGTAGCAACAGATAGCGTTGCCATAGCGTTATTTAAACTAGCTGTCAAAATGAACCAGTGTGGACCACTTTAGGACTAGTAGTGCCCGTCATGTGTTTCTTTCGCTGTCAACAAGGCGCATTAAGCTGCAGACACGTGACTTCATTTCCTCACACGATCGTTTGATTCTTTTCGTCTTCGCTTGACGAAGCAAAGCGTTAACTAAACATTTAATTAGTCAATTGTGTCACACGGTAGAAATTGATATGCTCTCGTAGCTAAAGCAGCTCTGTGTTGCACCTGCTGCATTCATGACGTCAATACATCGAGACAAACAATGAGCGTCAATCTAACATATGCTTTTCAATATGTTACATATTTTTAGCAAATGCCATTGAACTAGTATACTGTTGTTCATATATTGTGGATAGTTTGAAGTTGAAACGTTTAAAGCCAAGTGTTTTTTATTCATTTATATGTACAGTATTGTTTTAAAAGTTATATATTTTTCACTTTCTTCTTTAAATGACTCGGGGATAAAAAATAAAAAAAACATTTTCAGGCACCGGTATCTTAAAAAAAACCCGATGCCCATCCTTACTTCAAACACAGCCTCAAATGATGGAGAGTTGAGAGCAAAGTGCACGAGGAGAGCAGGAAGAGTTACGAGTTCAAACCGGTGGGATTCAGCCAATCAGGAATCAGGAAACGTTTATTGCCATATAATGCCAGACATAATGTCATAATTCTGTATGTGTAGTTTTGTGTTAAACCACATAAAATACACCTCATGCAGTGATGATTTGGAGAGGCTCTGTTTATCTGCATCTGTCCAAAAAATGTGCGCCACCTGTATGCAGAGAGCGCGCGCTGCCTGCACGACATCCAATCACTGCAGTCCCACCTGGTTCTGATTCGACAGCATCCAAACAGGCACATTGCAAGACAACTAATGAAGCGCAACAACGCGCCAGTTGGAAAAATGATACCGAAGAAAAATTACGAGGTAGTCGACAAAAAACGAGTTGCTATTTGCAAAACATGCGGGTCGAAGATTCCAGACGGAGCTGCCACGACGTCCAACTTTGTTCGACACCTGAAGATGCACAAAGAAAGGTGAGTTTTGAACGAATGCTGAGCGCCTTGTCGAATGTACCGTAACCCACGAGCATTTTACCGTATCAACGAGACAGCTCGTTCATGGTTACAAAAATCTGGATTTTTGAACCCGGATTCAGACTCCGATGGAAACCCTCGCCAACATGATGTCAACGTCCGTTTTAAAGTACTATAACACAGTCACAGTCGAGCCACCATTACCCTTCCCTTCGTAGTCTAGGTCTGTGAGGCAGCGCACCATCACCCCCGTCCCCACTTTAATAAGAGGACTTGAAATGACTCGAAACGAGACTTTGGACTCGACTTGAGACTTGTTGGCTTTGACTTTTGACTCGACTTGACTCGGGACTCGAGGGCAACGACTTGAGACTTACTTGTGACTTGCATAACAATGACTTTGTCCCACCTCTGATTTGTCAATTAATAAGATTCAGTGTTTAAAATTAAAAACACATTTTTAAGCTGTAGTTGTTTGCAATTAATGATTTTCAAAATGTGAGATGAATTAGTTTTTTTTTTTTTAGATTCTTAGTTTAAACACCGTTCGGTGGTCGGCTTTACACTGATTGGCTCATTCTCGTCTCCCTCGCTGGTTTGATTAAACGTCGCAGTCTTGAATACTGTCGTTTCGTTGCGTGTACCTCAACGCGCATTCCCACTGTGGATGAACGGGGACATCTTGTGGCTGCGCAAGTCGCAGCCTCATCACAGCTCCACTGAGAGGGCACTTTACCACAGATCAATGCGCACACGCACGTGGCTTTCTCCGCCTCACGATGGCGCTGTTAGCATGCAGGATCCAATCAAAGACGCCAACCTTCTGCACAACGAGTAAGTACGTTTAAGTGTGTGCAACTTGTTTAATAAAGACATCCAAATACTGATGCAATTATCCCCAAACTCAGTAACCCCCAGGTAAACAAATACAAATGAATGAAGGAAAAGAACCTTGATTCAAACACTAAAGTTGCCTTTTATATGCTCCTCTGTGCACTTTGGTTGCTTTGCTATTCCCGAGAAGATACAAGACTGAAAATGAATCCCACATCATCTCTGATAGTAAGAGTCATTAAAGTGGAATCATAGTAGCCCTCATTGTGCTTTGTCTGTATGTGTTGGACTGACCAAATGTGGTGATATAAACCAGCAGTTATTACCTTTTTAAATAGACAAGACGTGTCCAAACGTTTAAATGGTACTGTATGTCAAACCTTTAGACCCATTTAGCTGATTGCTGCAGCATAACCACCTCGTGCTATTACTCACAGCACAACACCCATGTATATGGCTTTTAACTGCTGTAAAAAAGCAACCTGAAATCGAAAGTCAAACACTGAGGTCAACCTGAAGCTAACGATAAAAGGGATGAACCCTGCTGACATATACGATTAAAGGTCTTTTCTTGTCATCATCAATCACAGTCATTTATTTGTAACTCAGACCCAGTTGAACATTAACCTCAGAAAATAAGTATTTTGTCTCTAACAATTCACCCTCATGAGCACACACACACACACCTTGGTCATTAACTTCTTTGGCATCTTTTTTGTTGAAATAAAACAACTGGTAATTATTACTTTTGGTAATTAACTGAAGTTTCACTAAGCAATATTTTATCTTTGAATTAAATATATTATACTGAACAACTGTCATTTCAGTATGTAATTTTCTAAGGATATAGATAATTATACCATTTTTTAAATTTGAATAACACATTTTAAATCGCTAACTCATTGAAAGGTTTGCAGGTTAGCTGGTGGGCTGCATGGATGGAAGGACTCTAGGCCAAAGGAAGCATTTTACTGATTCTGTGGCTGATAGACCCAACGCATTCGTTCTCTCTACAATGGGTCCTTATTTTAAAGTGTATGAAACAGATTTAAGCCCAAAGGCGCGTGGCGTGCTGCATGTGGCGTGCTGCGTGTGGCGTGCTGCGTGTGTAACGCGACGTCTGACTAATGTCCAAGTAGGCTGAATTTTCAGGTTAGGGCAGTAACCGTATGCAGTTATATTGTGTACATTTACCTAATTACAGTATTGATATAAATGGCTTAAAGTTACAAGCCAGTTTTGTCATTCACCTCGAGTAAATGCTGATCGTTGATTGATTCGTACAAGAATATTTTAAAACTTCACAGCAGAATTTTAGGTCTGCGGCCTCCAACTCTGTGTGAAGCGGGGTTAGGGTTAGGGTGGGATGAGGATCAGCACCTCCAACTCTGAGGCCATGGTTCTCAGCAGGAAACCGATGGATTGCCTGCTCCGGGTAGGGAATGTGTCCTTAGCCCAAGTGAAGGAGTTCAAGTACCTCGGGGTCTTGTTCACGAGTGAGGGGAAGATGGAGTGTCAGCTTAGCTGGAGAATCGGAGCAGCGGGGGGGGGTATTGAACTCGCTTTACTGCACCGTTGTGACAAAAAGAGAGCTGAGCCGAAAAGGTACAAGCGGCCGAAATGGGTTTCCTCAGGAGAGTGGCTGGCGTCTCCCTTAGAGCTAGAAGGGTGAGGAGCTCAGAGTAGAGCCGCTGCTCCTTTGGGTTGAAAGGAGCCAGTTGGGGTGGTTTGTGCATCTGGTGGGATGCCCCCTGGACGCCTCCCTTGGGAGGTGTTCCAGGCAGATCCAGCTGGAGAGAGGCCCGGGGAAGACCCAGGACCAGGTGGAGAGATTCTATCGCTGCACTGGCCTGGGAACACCTGGGGATCCCCCAGTCAGAGCTGGTAGATGTGAACAGTCACTTCCATACAAGGAAAAAGTTGGTCCAAACTGTGGAGACATTGGATATTTTCCATCAGGTTTATAATCCTGATTATTATTCATATTTTCATTCTTTTAAGGGTCACTGTAATTAATACAAATTGTATGTATATTGTATTATACATTATCATTATGATGCGATACTGATAAAACAGGAGGCTGCACCCTAGAAAGCACTGAGAAGGAAACATGTAAATCACATGCGTGACTGAGCCTGAGGCGAGATAGTGACTTCGCTAGGAGTTTTTGTTGGCATCATGTGAGATGTGCTTGAGATACACTTCCTCATGATGAACATACCAGGCCTAATGGCAGATCTCAGGAACTTATTGGGAATTTGCAAAGAGATAACGTAGAATATGTTTTTGCCTCCACTTGAATAATGATCACACTCCTGAGGCAGACTGCAGCCCTACACAAGCAGATGTGAGCATTTTGTGAGTGCTGTGTTTGGTTTTCTACTGTCATTTCTGACAACCTTTAAGGTTTAAGGATGTCCTGTTATGATTCTCAGGGGGCTGTGAAAAATTGCTGAGGGAAACTATACAATGTCTGTTTTCGAAGAATGAGAAATTGAAAACAGGATGTCTGCGTTGCGTTGGCTCTCTCGTCTTAACCCCAACGGGCCGTGATGTTTATTGACTAACCGTGTTTCTAGTTGACGTAGCTTTGTCTTTTCCATTTGCCGTTTTTTGCTACTTCACATCATTTGAGAACAGAGCTCTGCTCTCTGCTGAGTGTCTATGGTCGGTACAACAGACACATAACAGCAGCTTCTTTTTTAATTTGAGCCCATACTCCAGCCGCTACAGCAGGTTGTTTCAAATGTTATCTTTTGAGTTTAGTGCACCATTTCCCTCCTGGGACAATAAAAATGCATTAAATTGATTTGACTTAGTGGATTATTATGTGCAAGTCAACGACCTTATCTTCCAAAGGATGTGCTCAAACGTGGCTCTCCGCATAATTAGTGTTTTTCTTCGGTTTTATCCTGTGCTTCATCATAACAGCACCTTTTTACGCTGCCTCTCACTACAGCTATTGCTTGATTGCGCAATGGGGTGAACGCATAGCCGGCAGTGCAGCTGGGGGCCTGCGAGACGTGCAGGATTTCCTGTCACCGCTGCAGTTTGACTGCATTTTAAAGGTCTGAGGTACCTTGATTCTGGTCAGCGGAGCGTAGGTGTTGGCTGCGGGGTTCTCCCCCACTGCACAGATCAGAAGAGGAAACACTACAGAATGAGGAGTTGTCTGCAAAAGAAAGGGGTTAAGAGACAGAGGGAGACAGCCGGATCATTACTGTAAAGAGCAAACCATGCTGACAATAACTCTGATACAGATTTTGGAGATGAAAGTGTGTTAATGTCATGAGACGACAATGATTGTGTTAAAATCATCTGTTGGGGTTTCATGTTTGATTAGGTCGGCCTGCTGTGCCCGTAAATCCCTTCAGACTCTTCTTCTTTTTAGAAAAGCAGAGGGCAAGATTTAATTAAATGTACAAATATCATGTTGAATAAGAAGGAGCTCTAGTGGAAATAATCAGTTACTTTGCGCAAAATAACATGTCTGACCTGAGAGCAGTTCTTTTAATTAAACTCAGCCAGAGTTTTAAAAAATCCCAAAAGATGTACTTTGTTGTGTTTTAAAGTTCTAAGTTATACTTTAACACGCTGCAGATCTGGTTTTCAGTGGTGACCGGCTAGTTTCATTTCCCGTATTTCCAAGGACAGAGAACCTGAAAAGCTGAACAATGTAGCTTGGAACTAGAGTTCATTACCAACAATAGAGGGGCATGCAGGATGTTGCATGGCCGTATGCATTGTGTTCGAGTCCCACAACAAACCGGTACAGTCACTTTGTAGTTCATGGGAAGAGCCTTTTTGCTGGAATTTCCACTTCCGTGAGTTTCTGGCTCCCTTGATATGAGATGTCTGTAATGGTTTCATATCACGCAACCAGTAGTTTTACACCAAGTAGGAGGAAAGTTATAGTATTGAAAGGGTTAGAAAGCATGCATTTCAATGCACATTTAGTGGCTGCCAGTAGTCACTATGCACAACCTTCACGTTAATTGTCTTGGGGTCTCGTTGAAGATTTCATGCGCAAAGAATGTACTTTTTTGGTTGATTTATTTTCTGCCTTCCCTGTTACTGCATTGTTCCCCAAATCTTACACAGGAATAGAAACCCGCACAAAAACAGCATGTATAGAAACAATATCTTTAATATGCTACATCATGTAAATATAAAAGTATCATCAAAATAGTCTCTCACATATAAATTCTTAACATCTCATCACTTGTTTGCAAAAATAAACTACATAGACAAACATATTGTACCAAGTAAAAAAAAAAACGCTACACAAATCATGAAAGAAGTAGATCATTGACTCAGTAGTACAATTTTCAAGAATAGTACCTGCCTAACCAAAAGAAAACAGGTTGAACTATTTTCCATTGCCAAGCGACAAAAATATTAAAGTTGGCCCTGTGTTGCTCGTCCAAAACTTTTCCCACTAAAGCATCGCGTGTAGGAATTATCTGAAATATTAGAATCCAGTGAAAAGCAACACAGCGATCCACCTTCTTAGTCATCAGGGACATAACGCGCTGCAGTAAGAAAGACAGTGTACATTCTTCATGAACATACTGCGATCACATTGAATATGTAGTTTGGTTTCTTCTGGTGGTATTTGGTTTGGTTCAGTACGTTGTGCCTTTTTGATTCTTTGATATCAAAATGAACTGCGAGAAGTTGCTGGACAATCAAGAAAAAAGGGGTTATGCTCTTTCTTCTTAACCTCTTTCTTCACATATAATGTTATCGGTTGAACATTCACGTTCTTTGATTGTAGTTTTGGCGATTGCTTATCAACACACAATTTTAACAGACCTGATTTTTTTCCCTTTTTTAATCATAAATAAATAAAATAGTGGCAAATCGTTAAAGACAAGAAATGTGGTTTGTGCCACTTTCACCCTGTCGTTCGCTCAAACGCGTCTTCAGACAAAGACGAACCATTTAACAAAGGAAGACTCTTCCGCAGGGTCGTTGCCACCATTGTTCCTGAGTCCATTTGTGGTTTCCCTAAGAGATCAAATCTCTACAAGTGTCAACACAGAAAAAACACTAACTGTAGAAAAAAAACTAGCTCAAACTAAATAAATAAAGACGACTCAAATGTCAAGAAAAGTAATAAGTTAAAGCACAAAAAAAGCAAACGATTCTCTACCTGAGTGAAAAGAGTCTTCAACATTTCACAGTTTGAGTTTTGGGAGGAAGCACAAGGAGTGAATACCCTCGCCCAGTCTTTGGAATGCTCTTGTTTTGGTGCTGCGCTTGTTAGATTATCAGAGCATTTGGGGAGTTTTATTTGGCGAAACATCTGTTTTCTTGGTTTGTGGTATGCTGTATGTCCTTTTCAATACGCCTTCCTCTCTCGGGTTCCTTCTCACTGTCCTTCCGCCTTCACCGTTGGCCGGTGGTGGAGGTGAACAACGCTGGCTCTCTCCTGATAGGCCAGCGGAGGGCTGTGATGCGACGCGGCGGTCGCCGCCTGGGCCGCCGGCGTCGCTGTCGACTTGATGGCTGCCGCCAGGGCTTTCAGCAGCAGGGTTGCCTCCTCCTGGTCCTCCTTTCCCTCGCCCTCCAAGGTGCGATCCAGCCAGCGCTCCACCGCCTCCTCCACCTGCGGCGCCGACGCCGCCTCCGTGAGCATGTCAGCCTCTTGGCTGGCGTCGAATCGCTCCACCGTCTGCTTCATGTGCGCGTCGACGGGCGCGCGGGACTCGGCCGCGCAGCAGCTGCACTGGTGGATGCGCAGGGAAAAGCGGTGGAAGAAGGCCTGGGCGCAGAGCTGGCAGCGGTAGGGGCGATCGCGGCTGCTGTGGAGGCGGCGGTGCAGTTTGAGGTGGATGTACTGGGTGAACTTGGTGTTGCACAGCTTGCACTGGTAGGGTTTCTCTCCAGAGTGGAGGCGGAGGTGCGTTTTCAAGTTGCTGGTGCTACTGAAGCGTTTGTGACACACCTGGAAAGCAGGAGATAAAAGGTTAAGTCTTCTTTAAGCAACCGTCACGCGGCTGATTGTCAACACGTTGTGTTTGGGATTATTCAAGACAGTATCATGTCGATGTGTCATTTAAGGTGGTGTATTAAGGGTTGACCATGTCATTCCAGTTCTGCGGGGTACCTTGATAAAACAACATCTCTTTCTATGTTCTATTTAATCTACACCCACAGCATGACGGTGTCAACATTACATGACCAAGTACCGAGTAATGGCTCATGGAAAACCAAACACTGTCTTACCAGAAAGGTATGTGAGTCACAAACTACCCGGGTGTGCTGTGTGTTTACAGTGTGCGTCTTTCCCGCTCATGATTTTACCATCTGCTTCATCTTCGGGTTGATTCTTAAGAAGCGTGTAGCGCGACATGAAAACAGAAAGTCACAATGTAACTTTCAACATACCTGACATTCGTGTGGCTTCTCCCCCGTGTGGACCAGGTGATGTTTCTGGAGGTGTGCCAGCTGAGTGAAGCTCTTTTTACAAAGGTTACACTGGAACGGCCTCTCGCCACTGTGCACTCGGAGGTGGACCTGAAAACACAAATAGCATACATCATGAGCACCGGTGTCAAACGGTGTGGAAAAACTGTCACGGATTGAATAGAAGTTCTGAACAAAGGAGAGCGGCGTGGACGCGCTTACCTTGAGGTTTGACAGCTGTCCGAAAGTCTTTGAGCAGATATTACATTCATACTTGATCTTTCCGTTCTGCTTCTGCAGCGGATATGGCAGCGATTTGTGGCCGGGGCCATTGCGTGTCGCTGCTTTGCTTTTGATCGTATCCAGGCTTAGGTTCATGGCTTCCTCAAAACCGGAGGGGGCCTGCTCGGTGGACCGATGCTGACTGTCTGCTTTGGGGAGGGGGGAGAGCTCCGGCGTGGCTGGTGCGCCTCGTGGCGGCGACACGTTTGCTTTGAGTTCTTTCAGACTTCCCTGTGAAGGCTGCGGGTACGGGAGGGACACTGGCACCAAGTTAGCCTGGCCGATGGGAGGGTACGGAAGGCCGTCGGTGCTCAGGTAGCTGTTGTATCGGAGGTATCCTCGTGAGGGCAACATTCCAGGGAAGGGAGGAGAGTACGAGGGGAGGAGGAGGCGAGGATAGTGTGCACCGTAGGGAGGTAGGAGCTGGTAATTGGGCTCCATGGGTGTGGATTGGGGGTAAATAGGGTAGGATGAAACACCTTCCCTGTAGAGGCCGTGGAGGTGAAGCGGGAGGTGTCGTTGCTCTGCAGGCTGGGGATCCAGTGAGTACCGGTGATTTGAGCCCAGGCCTCTCTCTCCGTGTTGGGGCTCAGGGGGTGGAATCGTGTGCCGGTCTTCCGTATCCCTGACGCTCGACTCCTTCTCCACCTTTTTGCTGAAGTCCATGATCTGGTTATCAGGCGTGTCGGGAGGCGTGTCTCTTTCCAACATCTCCACGTCAATGTTCTCCTCTCCATCCTCATCCCTCTCTTCTTTCACCTCCTCCTTGGTTCTGTCTGTGAGCCATGTCGTCTGAGGTAGGTGCTGTTTGGGGCACTCCGGCTCTCGCTCTTCATCAGAGTTTGTGTATTCTGTAAATGGATTAAAATTTAAATTGAGTATGGTTACAGCATTATTATTTACATTGAATAACTGCACCAAATATTGGAAAAGCTCATCGTAATATCTGTTTGGATCTACACATTAAAGTACTTCACGCACTCCAACAACCATCCACCCACAAACAGCCCTGCCTCTTATGGTAAATGATAGTAGTTTCACTCTGACTTGTCGTGTCCATCATAAGCTATAGGTTTCCGTTTGTCAATCACAGTAGTGATTTTGATGTGGGAGAATACATAAGCGTGGGTGGGGCTACATCTGTCATGTCAAGATTCAGAGTTTCATTTGCGAAACTGTGTCTCTGATAATGTGAAACAGCTTTTTTTTCCTCTTTTTTTGGTCTCTTCTGAGAATTTGTCACCATTACTGTACGTGGTGTCATGATATAGTGCCATCATCACTACATACTAAACCACCTAGGATATAATTACAGTTTTAAGAAAATAACATGACTTTTCAAATACGAAGTTGCAAAATGTACCTCTTTCCAAATCATGAGTTTGTGTTTTATATGTAATAACTTTGAAATGGTTTATTTTTACACTTTGCTGAATAATAAAATGAATTTACAGAGTCAAACTTTGCTTGTAACTGAGTTTCCAAGTGAGACTGCCTTCAATATGAATAACCGGGATGGTTAAACAATGAGTAAACCTGAACTGGAAGAGAACACTAAAGCTTTTAAGATCCTATAAGTTGATGAAACGTAGTGATTCCACCTTAGCATTAGTCACCAAGATCAATGAAAACCCATCCGGTGTATCCAGTTGGCATGAGTCATCGGACTTTATGGCGACAGATAACCATTCGGGATGACTTGCTCTTCTACAACTAGCTGCAAACAAATACTCATAACGGTACTTTGACCAGGCTTTATTCCGCTTACCGTATTTTCGCGACTATACGGCTCACTGAATTATAAGGCGCACCTTTAATAAATCGCCGATTTTAGAAATATTTTCATATATAGGGCGCACCGGATTATAAGGCGCATATCCGGGACCCGGGTCGCGGCTCGTCCCCCGTCGACAGGGGGGTGCTTCCGCATTCGCTGGCGGTGGCGGGGGGGGGGGGGTGTGCTTCCGCGTTCTAATTGCCGCGCTGACTGAAAACATGGACGGACGAACCGGAAAAACGCTGACACTCCGCTGCATTAGAGAAAGTACCTGCAGTAAAACGTTTGACTGGGGCTCCGTTGTGCATCCACTAGATCGGGCTGTGCTATATCAAATGTTATTAAGCGTTCTGAAAACTCGTCTCTCCCATGGTAACGTTGTTCAAACGTTAATGTGGATATTAACAATATCTCTGAACCTCCAACTTTAATTCTTGATTAATGAAAACATTCTTGGCAAATGCTTTCATGCATCTTGCACCGAGAGGCAGCGCTGGAACAGACGGTGGACCGTCAGCGCGATCCCGACATCCAACTACGAGCTTTAATGTACTGTAGCAACTCTCGCTAATGAATCTCTGGACAATGTGCTTATCTTCTGCTTTTATTGTGGAGAAACAGGCTACTGTCGGCCGAACAAAAACACACCATCGCTCTCCAAAACAACAACAACTCCCGCCTCGCCATAGGTGGCACTAAGATGAGTGACGTCACATTGTGCGCCCTTCACTGACCATCCCAAAACTCTGTAAAGTGCAACGCCGCTCCAGAACATGAAAACAGTCCGTTACAATACACAACCAATTGATCCATATATACGGCGCTCCGGATTACAAGGCGCACGCGTCGTTTTTTTAGAAAAAAAAGGATTTTAAGTGCGCCGTATAGTCGCGAAAATACGGTATGTTGATCTGCGCTCCTTAAAATATCACGTCCTTCACCACATCTAGTCTAAGTTTGTTTGCATTCCCCAATGATATGAATGTTGCATAGATATTTGCTTACAATCAGCCAGACAGGAAGAAATAGCAATAAACCAATCTCTGCTGTTGGTGAAAGATAACATCATGTCTTATTCATAGGAAGGAAGAATAAACACGTCTTCATTCATCTTGAGCAGCCATCATTTTGCCGATACTAGATATTGCCTTCTGACGCAGTGTTTAGTCACGTTTGGTCAGATGTTAATCTGTCACTTTGTCAGATCTGGCGTATGTCATTGTGACGCGTCGCCTCTAAATCATTTATTCTTCTTCCTCGAGATTTTTGGTTGTAAGACCACATCTTGACACAAAACTAGCCAAGCCGGCCGCCCCCCGCTGCACTCACTCAGTTTCATGTCGACTTGCTGGCTGCAGAGCCTCTGGGCAAACTCCTGGCTGTACCAGACCAGCAGCTCCTGATTGGGCTCCACCGGTCTAATGGTGTAGAAGTAGATGTCCCGGCCGTTCTGGCACGCCACCAGGTTCTGTTCGGCCAGAGACCGGGCCGGGTTGACGTAGCGCATCCAGTTGCTCCTGTGGACGTCATAGCCATCAATAAAGTTTTGGAGCTGCTCATTGCTGTAAATCTGCAGGAGAAGAAATGGACAGGATTAAAATATAATCAAACCTAAAGCAACTGGTTATTCCTCATATTAAAATATTTAATTTTGGACGTCCATCAATCATCACTTGAGCGTTGTTCACATGCGTGGCCAGGTCCACAATTAATTATAGACATTTCAGCAATGTGATGCTCAAATTCTTAAAAATGAAATCCACTGACAACAATTTTGAATAGCACAACGCTATGAAGAAAAGAGTCACCTCTGCCATGTGCAGTTAAATATCCTTCAGCTTTCAGTCCCTGTGAATTATCCTCCTTTGGCCTGCTGCACCCAACAGCTCTTTGCGTCCTGAGTGTGTTTGTGTGGGTGAGTACTGTTTAAGTACACACGCCTCCACGCCTACTAAGTGGGCGTGGTCGCCCACTCACCACAATTGCTGTCTCTCTGTCATTTCCCCCCCTCTTTCTTCCTTATCTCTTTTTTTCTTCTTCTTCTTCTTTGGATTAGTGCTTGGTGATAAACATCTGATATTCAAAGGCATGCCTGCCAGCCCGTCAGGTGGCCAAACGCGATCGCAGGCATGCCTTCAGCAGCACGTCAGCCCCCCCCCCCCCGTCCCTCTACCTGTGTCACAAGTTTGAAACGCGATCCCTCCCAGAGAACGTCACACTCTCACTATTGCACCGCTGCAACACCCCTTGCACAAGTTTACAGGAAATATGGCCGGAAGGAAAACACGTACGATGGGAACAAAAACTCTGACTCAGCAGAATTCCTTCAGTGACATAAGCTTTCTGGCCAAATGAAAGCGAGAGAGGGAGAAAAGAGACGAGGCACGTGAAGGCTAGTGGGTTAGGGTGAGCGCAAAGATCAGGATAGTCTGAATGCTTGTGCGTGCATGACAAGCAATAGTCCCTGTGTGTGTGTGTGTGTGTGTGTGTGTGTGTGACGGTAAACTTTGATGACTGGGTGAGAGGGAACCCATTACCGGCAACATTGACTTCCTCTTAAAAGTTTGCCCAAAATCCCTGTACATTACTGGAGTGTGTTGACGTATGGATTTGTGAAACTTCTTAGAATGGACGTCTCTATTTTTGTTTTTGTTATTATGAAAACCGAGAAAGAAGAAAACCTGGTCATTTTGTTGCTGTAGATTTGACTGATATCGCTCAAGCTAGTTGACAGTATTAATGCAGAACCCGTAGACCGTAGAGTTTGAGATCAAATAAGACAATCCTTTATTAGCCCGGCAGCAGGGAAATTCCTATAAACTCCTATACATTGCATTCATGTGTGGGTGTTTCCCTTACCCGCCAAAAGTATTTCCTGTTGGCCTGTTTGGGAACGTTGTCTTTGGTGTAGATGACCCCTTGCAGAGGGCCAAACCGAGTCCCCTGAGGGATGTACTCTTTGCTGAAGACGCCCATCACCTGGAACACAGATCAAATCCATCGTTATATTTCTCCATTTCTCCATCATTCATCTCTCATGGAAAATATTACACATTAACTCAGATAAAGGTGTTGAAAGAGCACTGAAAAGTAGATATTTCTTCAAATACACACAGCATGCATCGTGCAATACATGTGTGTGTCCATTGTGTCCAGCAGGTCATTGGCCTCGGTTGCAATTGTGGTTGCTTTGTCATGTTCACCCAGACAGCTCTCCAGCCAGGTTAAAACCCACAATGTGAGATACTTTCAACACTAACTAGCTAATCAAATGAAGAGAATTACACTTTCTCTGACCTACTCCACTGATCCGTGACCCGATGTCGTCATAAACTCAGACAGAAAGCGCCGTCACCTGTTGTTTGTCTTGTAGCCCTCTGAATGTTGAGCTCTCGTTTGTGACTTTTATTGGTCACAGAAGAAAAGCAACCAAAGCAATAAATACAAACAATTATTACACTGCTTGGTCGTTACATCAAAGCCTAAAACGCCTGATTATGAGCTCTTTGAAATGAGTCACTTTTATCCGTAATAGGGTACTCAGCACATTGAGCCATTTGTGGTAAGAACAAAACCCACCCCGCAGGTTATTGGGTAATTTCTGAAAATTTGAGTTGTCAGTTGAAGCAGAAAACTGAGAAATCTGAAGGACGGGCGAAGAGGAAATGTCAGTCTTCTCTTTGTTATGCAGAGCAGCTTCATGATTCACACTTGCTTAGAAAGTGGACAGGCTTGGGGTCAACCCCTCTCAAAACGAACCCCAACACACACAAGCCATCTGCGGCGTACGCTCAGTCTCCGTGTCTTGAGGAGCTTTGTCTTCAATTCCAACCCCCCCCTCCCCCCACACCCCCCCACCTCCGCATCAATAAATACACACTCTTTCTTTGGAAGGAAGAGCGTGTATTTATTGAGGCATTCTAATTCCAACGAACCCTCAAAAGCTTTTCAATGGCTTCTGGTATAAAGGTCAAACCTGAGCAAACCCAAACGACAAGCACCTCCACACCCTGAGAGAGCACCGAACGATGTACAAGAAGTTCATTAGAAGAACAACCGGTCACTGAGTGCAGCAGGGGAGTGTGTGTGTGTGTTTGGGGATCGAGCGGCCAAGGAGGCTGATTCCCGGATGTGATGACCCATTGTGACAGGCACATTGTGCTCTGCTGGCGTCGCGTGACTAACGAGTCGATTTGACCGCCGCTGCAGCTTAACCGCTCCGTTCAGCCAGGTTGGGAAGATGGGGGGAGGAGGTGGGGGGGGGGGGGGGTGGTTTGGGCGGGGTGGGGAGGGCGGGTTGGGGTGTTGCAGAAAGGAGGACGAGCGTTCTTAAACGGAACCGCTCCATAACACTTCACAACGGCCCCCTTTTCTCTGGCCTTCCCCCAATCCCCTTGTCTTTTCTTAAACCCCCTCCCTCAAAATAGCTTGTGCGCCTGCCAGGATGGCTGCCTGTTCCCAATGAAAGTTAATCATCTGGTTTTAACCTAAATCCCCCCCCCCCCCCTTCTCCTCCGGCTCACACCCCCCGATCCGTCCCTTACGATGCTCTCTCTCTCTCTCTCTCTCTCTCTCTCTCTCTCTCTCAGCTCACTGGCTAACAACCCCATCTGCCACGTGCCCCCTCCAACCTTCTCTGCATGTCCTGGCACGCTTTGGAATGAGAGAAAAAAAACACACGGGAGCAAAAGGAGTTTCGGGAAAAAAGTGTGGGGAAGTTCGGGGTTACGGAATAAGAGGATGTATGAAATCCTCCAGGTTGCCACACAGGTGCTAAACTATGATGACGTGTTTTGACCACGTCCTCAGTTTGAAAACAGACTCCTTAAATTGGACGCATCAGAAACAGGTGGATCAGGCCCGTGTTAAAAATCCCTTCCTAATAAAGGTGTACGTGTAGCTGTCCCCAAAAATCCCACCCAAAGTAGCGGCTGTGCTTTAAGATCTTTGCAGGCGGTTTTCCAACGTTAGCTTCGGGGGGGGGGGGGGGGGATTCACACAAGCATATTTAGTGAGGCAAACCGCTCAATGGACAAGTTTAAGCAAAGCAGATTACCGGCCAGCATGTGAGTCTGTGCTCGTGCTTGATTTTGTGTTGCTGATCACATTATGCACACACCTGCACCTAATTACCTGATGTAGCAATAACAGCCTTGTGAGGCTGGTGAATTTTATTGTAGGGGGGGGCTAAATAACGTTTTTTTTTTCACATACAAACGAAGCATTCTGGTGCATTCTGACAAAAATAATAAAGACCAAAATAGAACATCTTACAAAGGCAAATGGGGCCAAGGAACAAGTTTTAACTTAATTTATTTGCCTTGTAGAATTTAGCAAGATTAAGTGAAAATACATCAATAGAAATTGGGAATTATGCACAAGTTAACAGAATGTGATTCTAAATAGCTACTTGATCGAAAATATCCCCACCCCCCCCCCCCCCTCCCCCCTCGCTCTCTTTGCTCAGTTACGTATGACGCAAGCGCGTAAGTGCGAGCCCCAAATCCTCATTGAAAATGCATTGAAGGCTCGATTTTCGGAAAAAAAGTTTTAACATGAGAGTCAACGGGAGAATGCTTGGCCAATTTTCCACGTCAATGAATTCGCCCCCGAGAGAGGCGGGACCATTTGAAACGTGACCTGAATCTGACAAATCTGATTGGACAATGACAGATAATATTATATGATAATATAAGAAGTAAGACCTTAAAGTGATTCTTATCACCTTGCTTTGCATGCTTTTCTCATCCTGCAGCAGTAACTTCTGCTTAGTGGGGCCCGAGAGAAGTAGAGAAGGGGAACGACGGCAGAAAGTGTTGCCTGGGAAAGGGGCGGAAAGAGGAAGACGAAAGCGAAGTAAACCGCAAGCATCAGAGTGTGGACTCTAAAACCAGTGAGTGTGACATCTCTCTTTCTCTCTCTTCCTTTTTAAAGAAGACCATTTGCTCTTCAATACAAATTGCCTTTAAAAAAAAAAAAAAACGCGCTTCAAAGCACGATTGCGGCGCTTGGCGGTGACGTGTCCGGGCAGAGGAAGGCGAGCCAACCAGTCGGCGAGCTGAGAGAGCTCCGAGAAGTCGAGTTTGCGCCTCCTGAAGAGGCTGCACATGGGCGGAGAAATGTTATGGCAGCCAGGAGACATAAAAAGGCCCCTGAGCTCAAGCTGCCAGTGGCCACCCCCCCCCACACACGCACACGTATGTGGTTCAGCCTACTGTATGTGCGAAGAGCTCATTAGTCAGCACATCTTTTGTTTCGAGGAGGCAAATGCAGATGGCCCAACAGAATGTTAGGCAACGGAGATTTAGAATTTCAAGGTGTAAACACAAAATCTATAAAGTGACCAAACTGCCCGTTCAAGATGGGAAAATGGGATTGAGCATACGCAAAGGAGAGCAAATGTTCTCAGGATCAGCAAATCATGTAAATGGTTTAAGATCAGATGTAATTTGGCCTTTTTAACACATTTAGGAGAAGCCCATTGTGTATCTCTAACCTTTTAGAAGTTGAAAGGCTCTTACCTCATTGTCTGTGCTGTATTCGAAGGTGAGGTTACGTGGGATGGATGTCATGGCTTTGGGCAAGCTGAAACTGGGGTCCGACACTTGGTCTGGCACAATGTAGGTGCAGTTGAGGACGAAGTCCACCTCCCTCCACCTGCTCATGTCTCCCAGTGTGCTTTCCAGCTTCATCTTGACAGTATAGAATAGTCAGCAGCTGATGGACTCAGGCTTCACAGAGCTTTGGTTTAGTTTGGCCCTGTTCGGTCTTGGTTGCTTTGGTATGAAGTACTTTGGTTTGGTCGGGTTGGTCCCTTGTCTTAGGTACGCTGGTTAAAGATCAGGATCTTGAAAGAGAAGACAGAGAATTTTAGTGCCACAGAAATCAGCTGTTATCATGTTATAGTGTGAGCATGAGAACAAGTACATTAGAAGATAATATGGAGTGGAGACATCTTCCTGTAAAGCCTGTGTGTGTGGGCCTCGTAGGTTGACCTGAAGTTGAATAGAATAAATGTATCTAAAGTATTCAAAGCCTTTAACTGCCAGAAATCCATGGTCATCCTGTGCTTTTGCCCTCACCCTGTATTGTTTAACCATTTTGTTATCCCTGTCAGCAAGAAAATAGGAAAAGGAGACATGACTTACTTCCACACATTCCTTCAGCTGGAGGATCATCATCTCTTTGGCTCTGTCATCCCTTAATTGTTTTATCTGCTCCCTCCTCTTCATACACTCTCTTCTCTCTGCGGTGTATTCTTCAGGGATGGGTTATATCCTTTTGGTATCCACTCTTGCTGTGGTCACTTTGTCACCAGAAGCTCACGAGCCTGCATTGTGCCAACCTTTTTTAGCTCAACGCTCTGGCCAATCACAAGCCGCTGTGGTCACGTGATTGTGCCATCTGACACACAACTGTTGGCTTTGGACAACAACATCAGTGACGTTGTACACTTGGCCAGCAAGTGGCTGTTGTGATGAATGCTTACACATTAATACGCACACACACACACACACACACACACACACGTCAATGTGCACACAAAGAGGACATGTTAATGAATGAATAAAGGAAGAGCAGATGGCTGGCCTGTTGCCACTGAAAAACACACTCATAGACTTTTGCTTGGTTTGGCACTTAATGAGCAATCGGCTGCCACTGTATCTCCTTGACCTACATCTCACTGTAGAACATCTTTAACTAAGACCTTTACAACACACACATGACACAATAAATCCACAACTTACACAAACACACGTGGAAGTAGTTCTTTATCCAGTATTTTTAGTCTGGGTGGAGTATAAAGGTAAAAAAAGAATAATAATGTATTCTCTCTCCGATGCAGTGGAGACTGATGGGTGTTTTCACTCACTCACAGGTACAGATGTAGGTCAGGTCATCCCTGCACGCAGGACTCGCACGTGTCTGGCGAGCATTCCCGTTATTTTCAGACTCACGGACAGGCTAATTATACGTGCATAAAGATAGCCGTGACAGGAGAAAGCTGTTGAGAGAGCATGTGGACGGCAGGAGAGCGAAGGTGATTCTTCTATATGTGGCGACGCTTCTGTTTGAGAGACTTCATGGGAAATCACATTTGAAAGAAATCATTTTTTCTAGACATGATAAAAACATATTTGTAATAAAGCCCGTGTAGTTGGCTTCTTAACAGTGACTGTGACACACATTTAGATTGTGTTACTGCTATTTCCAGATGTTACATAACCTGTATGCTCCGCTGAAGATTGAGGCTGGACTCAATTCCCAATTTCCATGTTACATTTAGGAAGTTTAAACAATAACTAATAAAATGTTTCTTCACGGGTTACATAAGAGTTCAAAGGTGAATGTAAATCTTCATAGATGTTATGAAAGTGCAAGGAATAGAAAATGCTTTCTAATTACATGGTTATTTATTTAAAACGAACTATATTTGCGCGGATCACAAATACCCCGCCTCCTCCCCTCCCTCTTTCCTCCCCAACTTGGCCGGTGAAGTAGTAAATTGGCTGCTGCCATATGGCGAAGCCGCTGTTCCAAGAGTGGAGCTTTACTGACCAGTGTGGCGTGGGGGGTTAATATTGGAAGAAGGAGTGTGTGTGTGTGTGTGTGTGTGTGGTGGAGAGGGAGGGTGGGTAAGTGGGGATTTGGGTTCTTTCACTGGCCTGCGCCTGGCTAGGCTAATTTCTCTAATTTGCAGACAGTCTGGGCTCAGGCTCAGGGCTCAGAGACTAAAGACCCGGGACTCCAGGGTAGCCGCACATCTCACACTGGACACACATCACATCCGGGACCTTTTTTTTCTTTTCTTTTTTTTCCAGCGAGGGAAACCCTGGTGTAGCCCCCTGTGCAGCGCACAGAAGGGGGGGGGGAGAGGTGACGGCACCGGGAGAGCCAGAAAACGATGACCTAGAGGAAAAAGCTGATGTCAGCTGCACTGAAGCGCTGCGAGACGGCGAAAGATGAAAGTTATGGAACCAAAGAATTGATAATAGTTGATGGTGGCTGGGTGTTTTGTAATAGTCTGGTTTAAATGGACACCTGTAGTACAGAGAAAGCTGCCACCTGTCGATTATACAACCAAGCCAATTTAACTGCTATCTAAAGGAAAATAATAATGGACGTTTAAGATTTTAAACTTCTTTAAAACTACTATAGTACTAAACTATACTTTAGTAATTCTTTAGACCAAAAGGCCACATACACAAAAGGTTGTTTGGGTTATCCATTAAGAGCTTTATAATGTTTGGACCACCAACCTGATATAATGAACCATATGAACACAGGGCTTGGAGATAAGTCTGTATAATAAAAATGTATTTAATTAATAACCATAATTTGTTATTTGTTATTAGATATTCATTCAATTACCAAGAAAATGCTATCCCTTTATACATTATTATCAAGATGTGAAAGGACCTATGAAGAAGATTTTGGCGATATCATGCATCCCACACGAATAAACACGATATACCACGTGAAAAAAGAACTAATGGACCAGGTGGGACATTGTACGGTTTCCATATGCTTCAAGAAAAACAATAGGGCAATTATTATTTACGTTGTAATCTTATTGTTTACACGTCAATAACCACTGATTCCACCAGCCAACAACGCACCCAAACCAGTATTCTGATGTGCCCTTAACTGCTTTAATCTTTGAAAATACCATCAATATCAGAGTAAACAAAAAGTGAGTTTGGTGAATTGGAAATAACCCTTTAGACACCAAACCAACGGCTCGTGGTAGCAGTAGACCAGTACACTTTGCTGCTGTCCCAGTTGACATTTGAGTTTGCTGCTTTTCTCTTAGTACATTGTGATCTATATAATGTCAGGCCAGCGCTGGGTTTTTTCTTAGAGTGGAAAGAAAAGTGGAAACAGACCAGCAAGCAAGAAATGTGAGCACTCAAGTTGTTTGTTTATTTGTTTTTGCTTCTTGACCTCGAGTCACCGTCTTCCTGTGGAGGAAATAAGCCCCAAACATATATATCAATTTTAATGGATATCGTAATGACATGGTCTTACTCTACGTGGCCCCAATCCATCTGGTTTTACTGGCGCTCCCCTCCCTTAGTGGTGCCGTCATGGTAAACAGCAAACAGCTGAGCGGCAGAGGATTATTTGCATGATGATGTTTGTTTCTGTAAACGTGGTTCCTAGCAACATCCATATAGACTTCACGAGGAAGTGGATGACCTACTGCAAGTAGCCCCGGAAACATCACTTTTCAGGGGGTTGTTGTTTACCGAGTTGGGCCGGCTTAGTTTTACATGAGATCCCTTTAACCACAGGGATTATCCCCTCTGGCTCAACCTTAAATATGTAAGATTACAGTATTGCATTTCAATAGCAACAAGCAATGTGGGCAATTGTTTTCCTGGAAGTATCTTTGTTTTTAAACGGATTGAGGTTATTGGTGATTGGGGGCGTCACATTTTTCACAGAGTTTTTCAGTCATCTTTCAAATCTATTGTTTCAAAAGTGTCAAAAGGAGGATAAAATGCATCTTGTTATACCGTAGGGCGCTTTGTTTCAAATTCAAACACATCATACAGTGTGACTTATAATAATATACAATAATTTTGCACTGGTCCAACGTGCTTATTCCTTTTGTTGCTACAGGAACATTTGCCGTGAAGACAATGAAATGACAAATTAGTGCCATCATGTATACATATGGTTGAAAAAAAAAACCCAATGTGGTATCTGTAGGTCAAATAGAATAACCGTACATAATCATTTGAACCATAATCTTGATTCATAATCTTTGTCAGAGCAGGGCGGTGTTGTCTGGTGTTCTAAGATGTGCGAATGAATGTTTTACAAGACGTAAAAAAACAAACAACAGACTTAAATCTTTTCTCCTTATCTCCTTATCCATCTAAAGATTTGTGTCATGAGCGCGACGTTGTTTTTGTCGGTCATATTACACCACCTTCTTCTATTTGTGGCCATTGTTGAATACTGCAGAATTACACCGGACTCTAGGAACAAAACCAATACGATCATATTTGGAGAAGAGGACTGATTGTATTCCAAGAGTTTAACATGAGTATGTAAAACATGGATCCATGTGAAAGCGGTGTTGGTGTACTTCATTTATTGTGACTATTATTAGCTGAGAACCATTGCATCAGTCTGTCGCTGACACACTGTTTTGCAAATTGAGTCCCTGCCACTTCGGAGCATGTAATTGTTGTCAGTGTCTTTTATACCTTTCTTGAACACCATTTCGTCCGCACCAAGCTGAAATAAAAGCTGATATTCAAAACAGAGACAAAAATAAAAAGATCCCAATCCACACCGAATAACAGTGAATCGCGAATAGAAATAAAACAGTCAGGAATGCATCCTGGTAAAACAGGTTCAAACTTAAAATGAGAGCAATACAAAATTAGATGTGTAGAAATACTGAATAAGATCTAAAAACCAAAACTTTATAAGCCATGTTGAAATATATTATTTGGCCCCTTGCCTCCTTTTTTAAATGACTAACACTAAACACTTTAAGTGAAGTGAGAGCTCACACTTTCTCACCATCATCTGTTGCAATATAGCAATGTTTCTTAGAGGCTGACTCTGACAAACCAAAATAACACATCTCATTTTCACACCTCAGCTGGATTGCACGCCATCAGAGGAGGAAGGAAGAAGGTGGCCATAGGCTTCAGAACAAGCTGCATCCTTATCTGCAATCATCTCATTCGGTGCTGCGCATATAGTAACTTTGAACATGGGAGGGTTAGCAAAAGGGACTTTTAAGCACTTCTAATCTAATATTATAGCAAAATATATCTGGTATCTTTGAAAAATGCAGGCTGTAGAAAAACCATGCACCACTGTAAACACATCCTTGTATATTTTCATGAACCCATTGACCCAAAGCAATAAGTGAAATACACAGAAATGTGCTTAGTGTTCGATGGTACCACAAACATTTGCGGTAACGTATCTATGTTCATTTTCCTGTAGTTACTGGCAACTATTGCTCTGTTGAACAGTCTTCGTCTTTTCTGCAAACAGGACGAGTTTCTTTCAGTATGTGTCACGGATGTTTTTTGTTGATTAAAAAAAAAACCAAAATAGCCTCAACCAAAGAATGAGTGTGAGATCCACCCGTAAGTTGATGCTGTGATTCTCTCAGTTTAGACATGTGAATGATCTCACACACAGCAGAAGAGGAAACATGCGCAAGGTGCGGCACTGGACCTGTGAGGGATATTTGCCCAATACTCACAGCAGTTACTTCTCTCTCGAAACACAACAAGTATTTCAACAGCTTACATTAGCTTTACATGACAGAGCTGATGTTTAACTGCATTAGAATGAATGTTCCCTTTTTTTTAAAGATTATTTCAGATTGCAAGACTTGGTCCTCTGTCACGGTTTGGGTTTACTTCTTGTTTTATTTTGAAGTTTTCATGTCTTGTGTGTCCCTGGGTCAACTTCCTGTCCTGACCTGTCATCCCCCTGTGATTGTCTGCAGTGTCCATCATTGTTTCCAACGGTGTATTTAAATGTGTGTCTTGTGCCCCTTGTTGCGTCATTGCATGTATGTAAGTCTGAAGCCTGTTGTTCATGTATGTTCTGCATGGACGTCTGTTCCTGTTCCTGTTTTGTTCCTGTTGGCCTTTTTGATTTTTTGTAGTTTCAGAGTGATTAAAAGTCTGAGAAAAGTCTGCGTTCCCCGTCCCCAACAGAATGACGCGACCAAGAAAGCCTGACCGGCCTCCCTTCCAACCCCCTGGTTCCCTGGCCACCCAACCGCCCGCCGGACCTCCCCCGGCTGCCCGACCCTCGTTCCCATGTCCTCTCACTCTGGTTTCTGCCCCTCCCTCCCTCCCTCCGCCCTTTTGGGTCTTGGGTCCGTCTGGGATCCATTCCTTGAGGGGGGTATTGTCACGGTTTGGATTTACTTCCTGTTCTATTTTGTGGTTTTCCTGTCTCTTGTGTCCCTGGGTCAACTTCACTTCCTGTCATCCCCTGTGAGTGTCTGCAGTGTCCCTGATTGTTTCCACCTGTGTCCAATCACCTGCACCCCCCCCCCGTGTATTTAAGCCCTGTGAGTCTTGTGCCGCTTGTCGCATCATTGCATGTATGTGGCCTGTAGCCTGTCTACGTTCTGCATGGACGTATGTTCCTGGTTCCCCTCTGCGTTTTGTCCTGTTGGCCTTTTTGATATTCTAGTTTCGGCGTGATCAAAAGTCTGCGTTTGGGTCCTCCTGTCTGCCTCTGCGTAGCCCGTCCTTAACACACTCACTGTTGGACATCCCCGTGTATGTGTACATGTACTCCTACCTGTTTAAAACCTTCAGTCTTCTGTGGTTCTTCCATTACCTTGCTGCGTTGTTAGTATTTAACTATGATCTTCTACCAAATGTAAACACTGCATAACATGTGTCATTGTGCATTTCTGCAAATTGATATGAGCTCATGTGAATTGGAGAAATGTACAATGCCCAATAAATTGCTTGGTAATTATTATTACATTATAATATGGCTTAGAGACTGAGAAGTAGCTGCAAATAGGTTCCCCAAAACCTTCGGTACAGCATTGGACTATTAGATTGTTCCCCCATCATGATACTTGTTGATTGGGGGGGAAAAAACTGTTATGCCTTTGCTGACAGATTTGGGTTTATTAGCCAGTGCATTGTGCTTTTGAGCTTACATAATCTTTCCATGACACTTAATTACCAGGGTGTTCATCTGAATCCCCCTCTCTCTCTCAACTAATGAGACGTTAATAGCCTGAAACCCTAATTATTGCCAACTCAAACCTACAGCACACACACTTACCATCTAGCCGGCCCACATTGCATGAGCTCCAACTGCAGCGAGTATTTGGAGACTTAAAGATGTTGTGATGAGGAGAACAGGGATAATCAATGGGTGATATAAGCGTGTAGCAAAGTCTGCACGCTTCTGGCTTGTGATCAACAGGTGGGCTAAAGACCCCTGCCCCCAACCCCCCCTCCTCAATCTCACAGAGCCAAAGAAGAGGACTTTAGCCAAGATCTGTCTGGCAGACAGAGAAGGGGATTTCAGGAGCAAATCCAGCGGATCAATACAAAATGTCTGCTAATTAGACCCTCCAGAGAAGGGGGTGGGGGTGGGATGAGAGTGAGACAGAGAAGGAAGAAGAGAGAAAAGAAAAAACATGAGATCAGCTGTGGTGCTGATTCAGAAGTCTAGACTAAGATAAGGAAAATCCCCAGACAGGCGCGCAGCGAGTCAGGTGAGGCTCACCAGGTGACAGCTCACCTCGCTGGCCCGGATCGAGCGATGCAATTTTGCCAGGAATCAGTCTGGGCCTCCCCCCCCTTCATCACTCTCTTCCTCAGTCAGAGGCCGCCTCCCAGGCCACGGCGATCAGTTTCTCTGACCCCAATCCTTCCTTCCTCCTCCTCCTCCTCCTCCTCCTCCCACCTTTTCCCCGCCCCCCTCCTCCTTCCTTCTTCTGGACATCACCACTTTGACCTAAATCCCCGTATTTAATCTTCATCTTCTTCTTCTCGTCTTTTGGATAACAATCAACCCCCTAATTGTCTTAATCTCACTGGTCTTTTATTGTCCCTGGGGCGTCAAGCGCACCGCGGAACAAAAACATTAACCACAGATCAATACTTGGCATCAGGCCGCAACTTCCACCACCGTCTTTATTGATTTTTTTTTTCTTCACTAATTTAAGTTTAGTCTGCACTGCTTATGTATTTAATTAAAATACAAAGGGGGTAGGGGATGTCCACTTTGATAGAGAAAATAATCTTCATTGTTCCTCAAAAATAAATTGCACACACCTCAATATCATTGAGATGATCTGATTTCATTCAGCGTTAAATGGAGAGCAGAATTTAGTGAAGAGATAAATGTATGTATTCAGGAGATGAATGTGTGTATTTGGGAAGAAAATATCTTCATTTTGTGCATCAGTGGGTTAAGTCCAACCTCTAAAGTAGCAGCACAAGCCAGACACCTTCCTTCAAATCTCCCGCAAGCCCTTTTATTATGCTCTCTAAATAAAACAAATCTGAACATTGTCAATTTCTAAAATGAGAAGCTTATGGAATAGCACTCTCGGTTATATTAAAATAAGGCATTGTGCCCTGAGCCAAAGATATTAGCCTTAGAGCAGCAGTAAGCCCTGGATCAAACTGAGGTTAGCTGGTGATTTGTGTATGATTTTGAAATGACAACCAGGGTTATAATCAAAATATTCAGAATAATAACGGATTATCTCTTTCAGTGGCTGCACTTGGAACCATCTGTTAAGGGGCAGGGGGTGATCACTTGTGTGTGTGTTTACATGCAGTGTGTGTGTGTGTGTGTGTGTGTGTGTGTGTATACACATATATACATAACTGCTACTTATGTGTGTCATTTTTACAATGTTGTCTACATAAAATATGAAATCTCCTTTTTCCTCATGTGATTTCCTCTCACTCCTTGGCACACTTGTTTTTATTATTTACTTGAGTTTTTAGATTTACTCTGGAACACACCTTTATTCACACACTTTAGTCACCACCATCCATAGTTTCCTGTCGTACGTACCAACGGCTCAGCCCCCAAACCCTCCTCCCCCTTCCTCCCCTCTCTCTCAGTGGGTGAGTCTGGAGCTGCATAACAGTCCGATGACACCGTCTGACTCGGCTCTGCTGTAATCTGACATGGCTAATCTAATCTCTCTGTCTTTGCAGATTGGCAAACTACCTGGGTCCTTCCAGCCAATTATGGCCCATCTGTACAGCACGCCATGCAGGTCAAAGCCAGCCACCACACGGGCCCGGCAGTCCTATGCAAGGCTCAGGCTGCCTCTGCTTCCATAACAGCCCATCTGCACGTGGCTCGGCCCGGTCCACTTTCAATCCCCAGTGGCCCGAAAGATTAGGGATCCTCTGCTGACTTTACTGTTAATTAAAGCACTTGTTGCTATACAGTTGTAAGGCAATCATCAAAGCAATGATGGCTATAAGCGAGCACAATTAATCAATATTAAGATAACGTCAAATCACACAACATGAACTTTTAGCATTTGCACTATTAGATGTGGCACAGAGTGGTGGAGGTTCTTCAATCAACCTCAGCGGGTCAGAAATAAGTAAACGGGTTGAAAATCACATTAGAAAATGGGATCACAACTTATCATAGCATGCATTGGGTGTGGTTTGTTTTCATTATATTATTGATCAGTGTTTTAAAGTCTAAACTCCTGAGCATGTAACATGCATTATCTTATTATTCGTGAAGAATAATGCTTCTTTGCTTTTAAAGATGTAAATGAATTCGTAATAAGGTGATCTAATATTATTTTCCCTTTAAAAATAAGTTGTATTTTCTCTGCATAAAGTGTCGAGATACTCCTTTGATATGGTGTTGCAATATCCCTGAGTCTGAGAGGTAAATACACAGACACAAGGTCAGGGGCCTTCTAAAAGCTTATTTTCTCATCAAGCCAGTCTCACTTAATCACCTTAGCTAAATTAGTTTGAAATTAGCCCTCTTTCTAACTCCCCGTCCTCCATCTTTCCCCTCCTTTCCATCCTGGTCATTTTTACAGCTTTATGGATTAGACAGATTACTTGTCTGAAACTCTGTTTTTGTTCTTTCTCTCTGTTACGGTGCGTCCTTCCATCGCGGGGGAAGTTAAGCCGCGGTGCAAACAGTCTCAACTTGTAGTTCTGCCTTCAAACCTGTTCATGACACAACAAATAGTCTCAGTCAAAGTCGTAAACAGATCATGAGACAATGCGCAGACAGTTTGAAAATAGTATTGTTCTTTTGTGACTAAGTGTAGTTGGTTTGTGTGTCTTTGTGGTCCTTTTGTTGTTTGCATTTCTTTGTAGATGTCAAATGTGGACTTGCCTCCCTTCTTAGTCTGCTTTGAGGTATTTTTGTGTGTCACTGAGTTGTTCTATGTTTTCCTTCTGGTTATTTTAGTCTTTTTATGGTTGGGAAGTGTCTCTTTGAGGGACACATGCAGGAGGCAGGGCGGTACCATGGGGGGCACGTGCCCGGGCCAGGGAGAATCAGTAATCCATCCACGGGTCAGTGTTGGACAGACATGGGTTCATGTTCGTATTGTGAGACAAAAGCTATTTACTTCTACTGGTAAATCGATGTTGGGGAATTATTTTCAGTGGTTTGACATTCAGGTGTGGCAACGTGACACAGCAGCACAACAATGACATGGAAATGCCATCAAGAGTTTCTTTGTCTTGGCACTGAAAACTGTTGATGTTCCGCAACTCAGGGACACAGTTCATAGTGTTATTTTGTCTCCCTGCCAGTAAATCCAGGAAACACAAGGGCCCTAATTGTGTTGGAATATGACAACACTTAAAATAGTCATTTTAATATTCATCAGAAATGAGTACATGGTATATGAGTAGATGGTTGTGAGATGATTATTTTTGACTACCTCTTTGTCAAACGTGAAGATATACTGCTTCTCTTTGCTTTACATCAATGTCAATGAAATATCTATATATATATATATATATATATATATATATATATATATATATATATATATATATCTGTAAAACGACAGTTTTGGAAAAGTGTGATGGCCATTTGTCACTTTTTTTACAAACATTTTCTTGATGAATGAAACATGAATAGAACATGCTGCCTAAACCCTACCAAGTCATGAGAAAGACTGTTGATTGAGTTACAGTAAATAGATTATCTCATTTTACTGGCAAACTCAAAGTGATGATGCCTCATCACCACAAGCTTTTTTTTTGGTAAATATAGTACGACTTCCCCCCCTGCTCCTGTTCTGTCACTGGTGCTTGCATGCAAACCTGATAAAAGCACATCCCCTTTTCTTTGTTCAGTTCAAGACTGCGGCGCTTTGTGCACTGAGGCCTCCTGGGCCCTTTCCACATTTTACTTTCTCAATACATTTTTTTTAAAGATGTTATTCGTTTTTACATCAAAGGACGTGGCTTTTGCCTCCCCATGGAAAACGAAAAATATTTCCCGTATTAATTCTCTCTCTCTTGGCCGGGGGATGTTATGAATTGCGCAAATGATACTCAAATAACGAATGCGCGTGCACACGTGCTACGGCTACGGCTCGCCTCCGGTGACACATCATTTCCGGTAAAGAGGGCGTGCACAAGCCACGAGCACAAAAATACAACTGTTTCACTTTCACTACAATCCTCCATTGACTCGGTGGTGACGCTGCGTTTCAAACAATTCAAAAATAGTGTAGAACCCCCCCCCCCCACACACACACACAGAACGACCCCGTCATGGCGATGAAGTACCCGGATGCCCGGAGAGACGAGACCACGGTCAGTGCCCGAGTCGCGTTGTCTCTGTCCCACGGAGTTCCGTCAAGTGATGAAGAGGAAGAAAAAGCGAGAGCAGGGAGAGGGAGGCGGGCGCAGCGTTAGAAAGGAGAGAAAAAACCGAACCATGAGAAGAATTGTTCACTTTTTTTTTTCTCCAAATTGTCTTTCGCTTTGACTTCTCGTGACTAATGGGTCAAAGTCCGAAAGTCACTAAATGTGTGAACGAAGGGGTCTTTGGGTCAGCTCCACTGTGGCGTGTCGTAGCTCAAGTAGCTTTACTTTTGGTTTCCTAATGGCCGCTGTTCTGTGCTAATGTGTTTTTACTTTGTATGATGTAGCAGGGCTTTAGCCAGGAGCTACCTCCAAACAGCATTAGTTGCATTGATAAGGCCTTAAAAAGAACAAGTCCCCACGGCACATTACGTCGTTTTTCATTCTGATGGTTAGTTTGACCGTCGTAGGTTTTTTTATTTTTAATCTGCAGACATGGTGGTTCAAAGGCTTTTTTGAGAATAATAGGAAAACCAAAAAACAATCTTTGAAATCCTTGCCTCAGTCAAAAGTTTCAATCATTTTATGTTTTTGTCACATCTGACCCAAACGTTCCAGTTTGACCCGGCACACCGTTCTGCAGCGCTTGAGGCCGTCACACCAGTGTCCCAGTATTTAAAGAGTGCAATGCTGTTTGCCCGCCCCATCAATTCACAACGCCAACTAGACAGTGGACAGACTGTTTAAGTCCCAAAGAACATAGCTTTTATTGAGTGAATGACCATTCAAGACAAGAGAATCCTCTCTGTCCACCAAAGTCCAGTTCGAATGCAGCGGCTTGAACCCTGCTGTTTAGTGTGTGCTTCTTCTTGTCCATTTTATAGGTGGATGACTACCATGGGACGAAGATCTGCGATCCCTACAAGTGGCTGGAGGACCCGGATGATGCAGAAACAATAGTATGTATTGATCTCTGGCAGGAAGCTGAAGCTGTGTCTTTATCAAAAACTCGCGTGGCTCATCGCGCCCCTTTTGTGTCTCAGGCCTTTGTTGAGGAGCAGAACAAACTGACCATGCCGTACCTGGAGAATTGTGCCGTTCGGCCTCAGTTCCATCAGCGTCTCACCGAGCTCTATGACTATCCCAAGTACAGCTGCCCCTACAAAAGAGGGAAGAGGTACTGGTTTAAATTAAAAGAGTAGTCACTGCACAGCTGGAAAAAAACTTAAACTGCAGGTCTGAATGAACAAGAAATGAAAGAGACCATGCTGTTGTGTCATTCCCTGTTTTTTAATCTCCAGGTACTTCTACTTCCACAACCAAGGTCTCCAGAACCAACAGGTGCTCTACGTGCAGGACTCTCTGGATGGAGCTGCCACGGTGTTCTTTGACCCCAATAAACTCTCTGAAGATGGCACAGTGGCTCTGCAGAGTGAGTCAAACAGTGAGTGAGTGAGTGAAGATGTCAGTGCTGAAGCACTCCTCATTCTCTCTCTTCACACCCAGTGGGCCGTCTCTCGGAGGAGTGCGAGTACTTTGCGTACGGTCTGAGCAGCAGCGGTTCCGACTGGGTGACGGTGAGTTTCATGAAGGCCGATGATCTGACTCCGCTGCCCGATGTGCTGGAGAGGGTGAAGTTCAGCTGCTTGGCCTGGACTCACGATGCCAAGGGCATCTTTTACAACTGCTACCCGCGCCAGGAAGGCAAAAGTGACGGTAAGCAAGATCCCCCCCCCCCCCCCCCCCCATTCCCACGACTGCACACTCCATCCACGCGACAACACCTTTCCTACAGGCCTAGTACAAATGCATTCAGGGCTTAACCCTGTTCTGATTTCACTAAAGGCACAGAGACCACCTGCAACATCAATCAGAAGCTCTTCTACCACGTCATCGGCACCAAACAGTCAGAAGACATTCTGGTTGCAGAGTTCCCTGAACATCCCAAGTGGCACAGCTCAGTAACCGTAAGTCCGTCTTTTATAATAATAATCACCCATTCACGACCACGATGGCAAAGCTACGCAGAGTGTTTCCTTAAGTAAACGTACTAAAACCCCAGAAATGCATTCATATTAGATTAAAATAACTTAATCTATCCGGACTGCATTTGTAAAGCTTTCGAAGACCACAAAGAGCAGCTTAAAACCATTTAAGATGTGCACTAAACTTCTCTATCAATGGAAAACAAATAGGGTCAAGGACACAAATGAACTGGGGCATTACGGAGTCAGATGTGTGTGTGTGTGTGTGTGTGTGTGTGTGTGTGTGTGTGTGTGTGTGTGTGTGTGTGTGTGTGTGTGTGTGGTATCTAAGGCCCTTTGTGGTCATTTTCACTAGTCATTTTGTCATGTTTGACGCTGCTCATCTCTACTGTAATACCTAACTTGTTTTTGACTGCCGTGAAAATGTTGTCTTTAAAATGCAAGAGATATGGACTGAGGCCAAATGTGTTTGTGTAATGTTATGTTTCTGGATTTTCTTTGGGAAACGACAACGTTCCTGTGTTGTTTGGATGTGTGACTGAGCCGAGTCAGACACAATCTTACACGGGCACTACTGGTGTCTAATTCTAGAAATATCATTCAAATGACATTAGTTTGGCCTTGAACTCATCTGTGACTATACTGCGTTTGAACACAAGAGGAAAGCAGTCATTGAAAACCACACACACCTCAGTCCGTATGTTATAAGTTCATTTTGTACTTGTAATGGAAGTAAGTATTTTACAGATAAGAAAATCAGAAAAAACTTAAGAAATTGCGCTCTAACTGGAGGTAGACTTTACGGTGTGCACAAGTAAAAAGTTGTCACAGCAAAAACGTTCCAGCGTCTTTGTCTTACTTTGCTTCCCCTTTCTAGATATCAGATGACGGCAGGTACGCTGTCCTGTCCATCACTGAGGGCTGTGAACCCGTCAACCAGCTGTGGTACTGTGACCTTCAGCAGCTCCCCGATGGCATCACAGGTCTGTGAACCCAAAACCATTCACCTACTTTTTTTTTTTTTACACGTCCAGAATTCTAAATGTTTAGTTAGAACAGAGCTGCACCATTAAAATAAAATATACCTGTCAATTTTGGGTCACTTTATATCTCATAAAGTATTAGCACCACATACTATGTTTATTAGCATTAAAACGTTTTCCCAAATTCAACATGGATTTTTAGAAAAGCACACAAGCTTTTCAAGAGTGCTGATTTAAAAGACTTCCTCCACTGCTTCAGGCCACAAAATATGCGTGGCCAGTGACTCACTGGTTACGGCACACGGATGTGGAGATTTAGAAATTCACTCCTCAAACGGATTTCTAGTTTGAAGAAAAAAAAAAAGATCCTTCACACGCAAAGGAAAGTGGACTCTTTTGAGTGTTGGCCTCCTGAGAAAGTGCGTTGTCTGTGTTTACAAGCCATTACCCTTCAGATAGACTGTGTGATTTGGGCTGTGCTAAGGGTTTAATTTACTGCAACTTCAATGATGGAGATGAGAGGACCATGATCCATCTTTTCTAATCAATTATTGTTTTTTTTGCTGTACTTTTATTCATGGTCTGCTCCAGGTCTCCTGCCATGGGTCAAACTCGTAGACAACTTTGATGCCCAGTACTCGTACGTCACCAATGAGGGAACTGTTTTCACATTCCGCTCCAACCTGGATGCTCCTCGGTACTCTGTGATCAACATCGACATCCAGAAACCAGACCGGAACAACTGGACTACCCTCATTCCACAGCACGATAAGGACGTCCTGGGTGAGACTGAGAGGAAGCGTCTATAGGTTATAGCAGAAGACCTACGTGTTTAAGCCTGAACAACTTGTACAACGGACCTCAGTTGCCATGACAGCCGCGGCAAGCCGTTTGTGTTAGAACTTCCGAAAAGCCCGCAAGCTTCGGAAATGCGTAAAGGGCTTCTACGCAAAGCCATGGTTCCACAATTCCGCTTGAAAAATGTTGCAAAACACCTTTTCGGAGAATATATGTACTAATACGTACTTCGATAAAAGTCCAACCACAGCAATTGGGAAGTTCTGTGCATGTGGTCATAGATGTTTGTCAAAGGAGTGTCTACTCAAAAAGTGAAACTTGGCTTACATGCACTTTGTCTGCATTGTTTGGTTGTTGTGACTCACTTGATTGACGGTACCTGACAGGGACTGCCTCAAGCGTCCGCTGAAAGTATGTATGTGCAAACTATGAAACCGCTTTAAGTCCCCTATTTGGTGTTTATAAACCGACACCACTTACACCGTTCCCTTGGATACAGGCTTTTTAATAACACAAGGCAGATTCCCTATGAAATAGTGTATACTTTCTATCACTTCCTTTTCTTATCCTTCTGCAGGCTTTGTGTCCTGTGTGAACCAGCACCACCTGGTGGTCAACTACGTCCACGACGTGAAGGACATCCTGCAGCTGTGTGAGCTGTCCACGGGCCGCGTGGTCAGGGACCTGCCGCTGGATGTCGGCACAGTGGCCGGCGTGAGCTGCAAGAAGGCGCACTCTGAGCTATTCTACAAATTCACCTCCTTCACGACACCTGGTGACTCTTCTCAAGCTCACGGATGAGTTTTAGTTGCCTTACATTAGAAAAATTAGAATTAATGTAGTAGTCAGGAAGCTTCCCTCATGATAAAGCACTACTAAAACAATTCGCATCAATGCATACAGTTAATTAGGGGGTGATTAATGATTTTGATTGTTGATTGATAGGAAATTGCCTTTTCAACAAAAAGTAATTAAAAAAAAGTATATTCAGTCTGCTAACATAACATTCTCACATTTAAGAAGCTGGAAGCTTAAAAATGAGTCCCTAAAAATGTATTTATCTTGAGAGATGAGATGTATGTTTAGCTACTGCAACGTTAACCTCTACTAGTTCCAATACTCATATTACATAAAATGTCAGAAACATTGATCATGTCATCTAATTGCTGTGAGTTATTGACCTATGGCCATGCTATGGGTTAAACATGCAGTAACCTCTCTCCTGTGGTTGCCAGGTATCATTTACCACTGTGATTTGAGGGAGTCCAACCCACAGCCCAGCGTGTTCAGGGAGGTGGAGTTGAAAGGCATCAAGCAAGAAGAGTACGAGATTAACCAGGTCACCCGCCATTTTGTTTTTTACTTCCCCATACTTCCCAGTAACTCTTTGTTTGTCCTCTCACAGGTTTTTCTTGTAGTTTCATTGCATATTTAAATCACAATTCAGATTTCCCACAATCGTATGTGGCTGAGGAAGTGCTAAATGGTCGCAGCTCTTGTTAGACGACATAAAGTGTGTGTGTGTGTTTGATGTTTGACTTCATCTATCTTTTCTCATGCATGTTTAGGTCTTTTATCCAAGTAAAGATGGAACCAAGATCCCCATGTTCTTAGTTCACGCCAAGGGCCTCAAGAAGGATTCCTCTCACCCCGTCTTCCTTTATGGCTATGGGGGCTTTGAGGCTTCCATACAACCATACTACAAGTAAGCTCACTGGGAACCCTCCACACAAATGAACACTAGCTAATGAACCTCTCTGCTGTCTTGTCCCCTTTTGTGTTGCGCGTGGGGACATTTTTTGAGGTATTGAACGGATGTGTATTTGTAACCGACTGAAAGCACCAAATGACCGTAATGTCACTTACCGATTCCAAAGTCCTCTTTCTCTCCTGGATCGGACGCCATCCTACTTCACTACATACATCCTCATTGCAAAGCTTCAACATAACTTACGCTGCTGTAACATTGGTTGTTACTTCTATTGCTTCCTTTCTGCCTGTGGCCAGTGTTGCTTACCTGCTGTTTGTGAGACACCTGGGGGGCATCCTGGCCGTGGCCAACATCAGAGGGGGTGGAGAGTACGGGCTCACCTGGTACAAAGGTACACGCATCCAAGGAATGGGCTCAGAGAGACATTACTGTCCACACTTTTTAACAATATACATTGTGTGATTGTGTGCCCTGTTGGGACAAAGAGTGTATTTTTTTTTCTTCATCGCTGTATGAATGCAAACCATGAACTGTATGCTATCCGATAGTTAATAGCACAATATACATTAAAGAGGACAATCTTCCGGAAATATAAAATTTACTGCAGCTATCCTCACAATGAGAAACAATACACACGACATCGGGTGTTGTTCTCATCTACATTTCAGGGACAATGAAGGCTTCCTGTGCCCTCCACAGCCCTTCTTTTTGTATCAATATTAGTTTCACTATAAAATTCTACATATTACCTCACCTCAACTTCAGCTTATTTATTTCTATCAAAAATAGATGGCATTGACAGGGCTTCAAATAAAAAACGTAACTTTTGTAGAGTCTGATTCTGTATTCACACAAGTTGTGCTGATTACTTTGTGCGTTTTGCAGCTGGCACGCTGGGGAACAAGCAGAACTGCTTCGATGACTTCCAGGGTGCAGCAGAGTACTTGGTGCAGCAGAAGTTCACCACAGCCGCCCGCATCGCTATCAACGGCGCCTCCAACGGCGGCCTGCTCGTGGGTGAGTCCGGGGTCCACCGGGCCTCATGCATTCAGTGTGGAGGAAAAGGAAGTAAATGGGTTATTACGCAACGCAAGCCATCAGGTGTTGTGTGTAGCTGGGCTGTGCAAAGCAGAGAAATCAGGCTTTATAGGTTTTAAAAGTCTTCTCTTTACAGAATGATTTTAGATTTTAGGGGGCTTTTACAATGAAACAAAAAAACAATACAATTATTGTTGCACTATAGCAAGTTTTATCTTTAAGCTTTTTAAGATCTTTATGGATCTATGGGGACAGTACTGAGTAAAATGTTTTTTCTCGGGGCGTATTTATCCTGCACAAACAAAAGAAAGCTTGTACACGTTGTGCTAGAGTGACAGAATCATTGCTTATTGTAAGATCCACCAGTTCAATTAACAAAAAGTAAAATCCGAGGGTGGTGCAAGGTCAGGCTGTGGTATGGGGGGGGGGGATATGGCTTTGCCCCATTTTAATTCTCAATGCTGCTAACAATACTGTAGCGGCAATCTTAATTCCGTCTTCGTGGATCGATATTACCACTACCTTTAACAGTCCGTGTTTTGGGCCGTGAGCTTGACGCGTAATGAAAGTAGGCAGCAACTTTGTTTTATAAAGTTTTACTTGCATACAATGAACATTCAGTGCTCGACATGGCACAACGGTCAAAAAACTGTATAGCTCCACTGATGAAGCTATGACGTCATCAGCTACGTAACTTAAAGGAGCCGTGACACATTTTCATAAAAAACAATAAACACATCTTGTTAAGGCAAATGTGGCTCTTACAAATACATTTACTTTACATATCCTAAATAAACTAAGAGCACTGGTCCACCGCATTGATCACAATGTGTTCTTTATGTACCTTCTTTGCCCTGATTAATAATTCATTTAACTCTAGTTGGCTGCTTACTTTCAATAAATGTATCCACTACACAGCATGTGATTTAATGAGTAAATCTGTAACACAAATTTAAAATGCACAGCGGCATGCGTGAACCAGCGTCCGGACCTGTTCGGCTGTGCTGTGGCAGAAGTGGGGGTGATGGATATGCTCAAGTTCCACAAATTCACCATCGGCCACGCCTGGACCACCGACTACGGCTGTTCTGACGACCCAGAGCAGTTTGAGTGGCTCCTCAAGTATGAAAACACAGACGCAACACGTTCCTGGAGCACGCTGTACTTCAGTCTCTGAGTGGGAAAAGATTATTAGATTCTAATTTTATTGTAGAAATACAATGCAGGATAGCATATGGAAAAGTAGTTGTAGCCCCCCCCCCCCATCATGCTACACATAAAAACAAATATGCAAATATTAGTTTATAAAAGAAGCAATAAATTGTAATGGTAAGGGAAAAATATTAAATGTTAATTGATTATAATTTATCTGGACCGTGAGTCTAAAAATTCTACATCTTGCTTTTTGACGAGATCAGCTAAAACATTTAATCAGTTTAATGAAGGATTCTATAAAGTGTGTGACTTATGAAGCAATACGGTCCCACATGTGGCAAATTGCACTTTTTCTGCTCAGATTGCAGCACAATTTTAAGATGGCATTTTGGTGAAGTCTCACGTGATAATTGTTCATTATGCAACCAAAGTCTGAACCGGGGTGGCAACGCATCTGAATGTGTTCCCTCGTCCTCCCTCCAGGTATTCCCCCCTGCATAACGTGCCGCAGCCGCCTTACTCGGGCCCCCCCTACCCTGCCATGCTGCTTCTGACGGCGGATCACGATGATCGCGTGGTGCCCCTCCACACCCTCAAGTACTGCGCCGCCCTGCAGCACGGAGTGGGCCGCAGCCCCGTGCAGCGGCAGCCTCTGCTGGTCAGGGTGGACACCCGCAGTGGGCACGGTGCAGGCAAACCCACCTCCAAGGCCATCCTGGAGGACACGCACATCTTCTCCTTCATCGCAGAGACACTTGGGCTCAGCTGGATCAATTGAAAAGATCATAGTGTCGAGTATGATTGATTTATTTTAATTTTCGTAGAATAAATCGTAGATACTAACTCTTCTTTTGAAACAACTTTTGTCTAATGTGTTACAATAAAGTAGTTTGGATTAGCTCTGAATTGTTATTCATATAATTATCGGTAATGAAAGTAGAAGTATCATCGAATTGAAAACAACCTAAATTCAAATCCATTGACTTTTTTTATACCACTTTTCAAATCTGTCATTTGTCTTGGTTGCAGTTTTCATTTTGTTCAGCAGGGGGCAGTATGGGACCACAAAGCGTCCCAAACATCTCAAGGTCAAAGCTGGTGTCAGGTTGCAGACGCACTCTGCTGCCGAATCCTTTTTATGGTCCATCTGCTGTAACTTTGAGACAAGTAGGATGAGTGTGTATCAAGCAACGCTAGTGGAACACAACAATGAGGGCTGTTCTAAGAAGCCGTGGGCCTGGGCAGCACTGAAGGGGGAGAGAGGTGGGTGTAACTCCCTTAAAGGCAGGAGCTGGACTGATTATAGACGGCAGAAATATGGTTGACACGCTGAGGCGGAAGGAGACTGAAAGTGCACTTACAGGGAGTCTCGGGATGGACGGGCGTTCAAACTGTCAAAAAAAAAAAAGGAGAACCACGTTGACGCTGGCAGCCAATCACAGGCGGAGAGAAGCCGTCCATTCGGTCACTCAGAGTTTAATCTCCGCTCAGTGGAAAGTTCTGATGTCGTCAGACTCAACCCCGGGCTTTATCTAAGTACCCTCTCAGGGGAGAGATGGGATGGGGGGATTTTCAGACAATGACTCTGTGCCACGGGGGCAAAGTGGTTGAATGAAGCCGGGAAAAGACAAAGCCAGTAATAAGCTGGACATATGAGAGACGGAGAGAGAGAGGTTTAAGAGTGCTGCTCCGTCCCGGAGGACTCGGCAGGCGTTTACTGCTTCATTCCCCTCACCCCCCCTCCACCCCCCCCTCCCCTCTCTCTCACACACACACACACACTTTCTTTACAGCTCCTTTTCTCTGGTGGAACACAAGCTTTTACCTACAAAAGCCCCACCGTCTCACACTCGCAGGTCCCCATCCTGTCCCCCGTTTGTTTACTCCGCTCCCCCCATAATGCAGGGATTAATTCCTCAAAGCCGATTTGAGCTCCGGGAAAGAGCAGAACTTTTGTGCTGGGGAAGTTTCCCCTTCACACCAGCTTAGAGGTGGACTCCTCTCCCCTTTCATGCGGCTCGCTTTAATCTTCACGCGGAGCCGAGGGAGCGAGGGATGGACGGAGGACGAGGACGACGCTCCTCACACAGCTGGGAATCCCTGCCAGAGGTGAGTCTTCCTGGTCCTTCTCTGAACTTATTTGTTCTTTGCCTTGACTACTTGTATAGTTTATTTTATTATGAAGGCCTTATAGTCGTATATCCAAGTGATAAAGTAGATCAAAGGGACTGGTTTGTGGAGCACCGGGAGTTATTAGTTTACCAACTACCCGTTCCGAGACCCAAAGGGAAATCTAACAGATTTTTCCCATGACACTGACTATTGATTAGCACTAGAGGTTCAGATTCTTGCAGTAGCATACAATATTTCTTTTTAAGTTTAAAGCCAAGACAGGGCTCCACCCCTTATTGGCGGAGGAGAGAATTAAATACACGTTAAGGCTCCATAAATCCATCTGACTTGGCCCCTGTAGCTTTTTAATCAGTGAATTATGTGTGGGGGGGTTCAGGTTGAGCTATCGAACAGTAGTACGCTTCGAGGCTGCTGTAAGTAATACATTTTAAAAGGTTGGTATTGGCCCTTTTGGTGTTGAGTTTGACTAAAAGGAAATCTACCACCTGATGAAGTTATTTAAAGGCCTTAAACACAGTGAGCGTGGTCTATATATAGAAAAAAAAGTGTTATTTTTCCCAGTACAGCTGTCTATATTTTGCATTTTGAAACAAGATTTTGTTTAATCCCGGGCCCAGTCTCATTTACAGTGAATAAACAGGCAAATCTAATGAAAGATTTACGCTCAAACCGTGACGAGCGTGTTAAAATACCAACTCAAAGACCACTGAGGTGTTACTGTAGGAGATGTTGTTTGCATACTAAGACATCACACTTAAACTAACGGCATCCATAATATTCTACCACGAGGGAGCGGGGGCCTGGGAGCGGCTGATTAGTTCGGTTCGTTTGGCATGCGTGCAGCTGCAAGATGGCTCATGACCCCCCAGCAGGCAAGAGTCAAGTGTCAAGGCCCTTAAAATGTCATCATTTACATTATGGAGATAGCAGCCAATGGCTTCATTTAAGAGTAGCTTTTAAATTGTTTAAATTCAATTTCCCAAATAGAACAGAATG